>NC_041381.1:703451220-703505594 GCF_002162155.2 Triticum dicoccoides
ATAATGTGTAAGATCTCTTACAATACCCTAACATATGAACTCAACTTCCACATGCATGGTGGTATTCTCCGGCTTTATTGACGACATGGTCAAAAAAGAATCCAGCCAATTCCTCTTGAATTGCTCGCATGCGATCTTGTGGTAGGAGTTCATTCCGCATCTCCCACATCTAATTTGAATAAGGGGGGTCAATACATATATATATATATATATGAATGAAACTCAACAGAAATGATGGTAATAAAATATACTTGTGAATATTTTTGCTTACGCACTTCATATTATCTTTTAGAGTAGCCCCGCCTATTCTTGGCCGTTGCGTTGTAGATGAACTCGCGGACGTAGTATCCACAGCAATTATTCCTGGCTTCCTGCCACAAGCACTTTACGAGAAATAGAGGTCAATCAAACTGATAATGAAGCATTATAAATGGCATTGATAAAAGTAGCAAGAATCAATGGGACATGCGCGGAACTAGCTAGCTAGCTAGTAGTACTTAGCTTCGGGTATTTCCATCGCAGATCCCATAGCAGTCCCGAAACTTGTGCGGTGAATACTTTCCAAATCCTGCGAGACAAAGAAAACAATTACTTGATATCATGAAATGAACAAAGTTGCCGATATGGTGCGAAATGATCGATTCAACTTACTTCTCATGTCCGCATAGTCCTCGGGATCTTTTCGTCTCGAGTCTAAGACGTTTACTAGTCCCTGCTCAAGCTTAATCTCTAGGATAATATAGTGGAACCTGCGCACGCATGCATAACTCATCAATTACATTAATTACTATAACCTCGAGTAATAATTAAGGGAAACCGAATATGCAGAAGACAGCAACACTCACTTTAAGTTGTAAGGAAGGATTATTGTATCTTTGTTTTCATTTATTACCAACGATCATAGCAAGTTGTCCTCGGTTTCTTTGGCATGAAATGTAACCATAAATTCATCTATGAGATTTGTGTTAATGAACCCAATATCATACATTTCAGCTTTTCTGCATTCGACAATCTTTAATATGCATAATATAGTGAGGATAATTATATATACATGCAATGAAAGAGCTGGGCTATATATAGAGACTTAATGACAGAAGTAGTACTTACAAACAGTAGCAAGTGTCCGTTAATTTACCGAGGGCCTTTAGATTGAAAAACTGGAAGAACACCTCAAATGGAACAGACAACTCCTCAATTCCAACGAGGTCGTGTTGATCCTCTTTAACTTTCCGCGTCAAAGTATCGATTTTCTTCCCAGTTGACTGCTTTCTGCAGGTTTCCATGTACCAATCATGGAATCTTTGCATCATCGTTGTTAGAGTAGTTCCATCTTTGACGAGAGGCTTCCCGTACTCGTATTTGAATTCGTCCACCTCCATTATATCAAAATTTGCATCATCGTAATCTCCAGGATTGGTACCAGGCAAGATCCCCGGACCATTAGCGACGATATCGCTAGACACCTTGAGCGGGGGGCACGATTGGTTCGCTTGTTCGCCGAGCTGGGGAATTTGTTTCCCAGTTCTTCGTTCTTGTAACCTTTTGTCACTGCAAGTACTTCCCGACCGCTTCACTTCCTTATATGTCTTTTCAGTAATGCGCTCATAGTTGGTTTGCAGCGGAGACGGTGGTGGTCGCTGCAGGGCATCCAAAGTGCGCTTTGCTTTCACCGGATCTATCTTCTCCTCCGGAGGTAGATGTCTCTTAGCTCTTTGCGTTTTGAAGTAGTCCTTCACTTGGGCTTGACAGATCTCCTCGTTTTCCTGTTCGGTCATATCGTACGGTAACTTCTCTGGAGTCTTGAGAGATGGACCGAATCTGTATTGCCTCCCACCTCTGGCTGTACTGCAGGACGGCGGAGCAGGCCGAGCGGCTGCGGCTGTCTTCTTTCATTGCTTACGAGGCAGAGGAGAAGGACTACGATGCGCCAGAGCAGCCGGAGCGGCGGCGGGTCTCTTCCGCCCTTGCTGAGGAGGCGGATAAGAAGGAGGTTGGCTGGTCGGGCGCGCCGGCGCAGGCGGAGAGGGAGGTGGAGTGCCGCCACACATCGGAGAAGGAGGCGCAGTGCCCTGATCACTCGCCGGAGGAGCAGGCGGAGGAGGAGGTGGAGTGCCCTGACTCGCCGGAGGAGGAGGAGGAGGAGGCGGAGGCGTCCACTTTGGAAGGTTGATGAGCTCCTTCCGCCATAGGCATGGAGTCTTCAAAGCAGAACCCAGCCGAGTCTCCCCTTCACCGGTAGGGTGGTCAAGCACGAGCTCCTCAAATCCCTCCGTCATTTCGTCCACCGTCACCCTAGCATATCCTTCTGGAATTGGACGGTAGTGAAAAGTTGCACCGGGTTCAGGAGGTCGACCAGAGCCGACAGCCACCTTGACTTTGTAGTTCTGCCATTGCGTCATAAGGTGGCAATGTTGAGACTCCATGATAGCATCCACATGGTAGCTAGCAGGAGCCGTGAAGACAGGCTCCAGCTGAAGCAGCTCGGTGGAAGCCATGCTGCTTCTCCGCTGAGATGGCGGGGTAGCTTCGGCGGGTCGCTTGCTTCAAACTACATCTCGTTCCTCTAGCTTCCGTACCCTTGCGTGCAGCTCCTGCAGTTTGCTCTGCTCCACTTTCCTCCTCCTCTCTTGGCATTTGTAACCGCCTGCGTCCGGAAACCCAACCTTCCACGGAACGGAGCCTGGCGTGCCTTGTGTCCGTCCAGGGTGCTCAAGATTCCCGAGGGCCATTGTGAGCTCGTCCTTCTCTCTGTCTGGAACGAACGTCCCTTCCTGCGCTACGTTAATATAGTGCTGAAGCTTCGTGAGGGGTATTCGCAGTTGCTCCCTCGTCCAAATGCACTTCCCTGTTACAAGGTCCAAGGTTCCGCCAACCCCGAAGAACCAAGTCCGGCAACGGTCTGGCCAGTTCAATGTCTCTGGTTCGACCCCTTTATCAAGCAGATCGTTCTCAGCCTTGGCCCAGAACGGTCGGGCTTTGAGGTAGCCACCTGACCCCATGCGATGGTGACGCTCCTTCTTTGCAGCATTTATCTTGTTTGTCGCTGACATCTTCTTACTCCTCTCTGATGTCTTGTTGGCCACAAATGTGTCCCATTTGATCTCTAAGCTTCTCAAATCGGCCGACGAATTCTGGTCTCTTTTTTTTTGTCGACAAACTTTGCTTTCAGCTCATTCTTCCACCTCCTGAATAGATCTGTCATCTTCTTGAACGCAAAGGACTTGATCATTGGCTCCATAACTGGATTCTCCGGATCCTCCTCTTCCGCTAGGGTGAAATTTACCTTCAGCGCTTTCCAAAGATCCTCTTTCTATCTATCTTCGACAAAAGAAACTTGAAGCTCTTCATCCTTAGGCTGATTGCATAGCTCGATGCTGATTGGGATCATGACCCTAACAAGAACCCTCCACTGAGCAGTAAATGCGTCCTTCGTCCAGAGGGGATCAATCGGTTGGCCATCGCGCGCGGTTGCTGTGATCGTGAACCTTTCATCCGAGCGCAACTTTTTCTCTGGGCCTCGTCTCTTTACCGAAGTTGTGCTCGATCCAAGGGCTAGAAATAAGAAGAAAGACGAGAGTTAATATGTGTAGATAACAAAACAATGAATGCATCAATTAGCTAGTCAGCACAAGCTTAATTAATACATATACCTAGACGGACTCTGTTTGGTCACCGGAGCCGTCATCACGGTGTCCTTCTTGCACTGGCATTCGGTCACCAGAGCCATCATAATCATGTCCTTCCTCCTCTATTGTTCGATAACCGTAGCCTGCTTCTTCACCCTCTCCTTCCAGACCATCGGTTTCCTTGAGATACGACATGACATCAGCTCTGGCTGAGATTATGTCCCCCAACACCCGTTCTGCTTCCTCATCTCGGTCGTGCTCCATAGTTTCTGTAAATATAACAACATGGCAATTATTATACAAACATGACATATGGATATATTAGTGGCAAACGTAGACCTAGCTATATCTATTCACAACAAGGAATTATATTAATTAATGGCCTCGAAGCTTCTCTAGGGTTTGGGGTGGCCTCGACAACGCTTAAAGGGTTCGGGGGTGGCCTCGATGACAACGCTCTTTTAACTTGGTAAAGGAGGGGGTATATCGACAACGACGACATACATACATGGAAAAAATGTTATCGGGGAGGGGGTATATCGACCCCCCCCCCTCATGTCGAAGTTATAGGGGAGGGGGTATCGACCCCCCCTCATGTTGAATATATGTTGAATTCCCGAGAGAGTTAGGAACCGGAGGGGGACTCCTCCCCCCTCATGTCTGATGAGTTTTTACTCCCTCTCCCCCATGAAACATTCATCGAACAAACTTAATACGAGTTTTAACAAAAAAACATTCATCGAACAAAATAAGACCCTCGAACCCTTGACCCTAGAACCCTCGAACCCTCGAACCCTCGACGATCCGAGAACCCCTCCCCCCTCCTCATGTCCAAGTTACCGGAGAGGGGGTATATTGACCCCCCCCCTCATGTCGAAGTTATCAGGGAGGTGGTATATCGACAACGACATACCGGATAAAAAATAAGAAGAGGAAGAAGAAGAAGAAAAAATGGAGAAGAAGAAAGGAATAGAGAGAGGAGAAGATCGAAGAAAAAAAAGAAGAAGAAAAAAGAGGAGAATAAGAAAGGAATAGAGGTGAAGAAAAAAAATTAGAAATTACTCTATTTTTTCTTCTTCTCTTCTATTCCTTTCTTCTTCTCCACTTTTTTTTTCCTTTTTTCTCTTTTTATTTATTTCTCCTCTTCTTCTCCTTTCTTCCTCTCCTTCTTCCGCTTCTTATTATTTTCCTTTTTCTTCTCCTTCTTTTTCTTCTTCTTCCTTCTTCCTTCTTCCTTCTTCCTAGCTAGATATATAGATTTTTTCTAAAAATGTAAGTTTTGCATATATAAAACTTTTTCTTCTTCTTTCTTCTTCTCTTTCTTCTTCCTAAATATATAAAACTTTTCTAAAAATGAAACTAACCTAAAATGCACTACATCAGAGAACATAAATAGATAAAACTTTTCGAAAAATCTAACTTTTGCATATATGAACATATAGACACACAGAACATACATACATATATATACATTTTTATAAAAATGCAAGAAACAAATCATCATATATATGAACAAAAAATCTGGAAAAAAACAGGACATATAATCATATATACACACATACATATAATCACACATATACATATAATTAAGAAACATCATATATATGAAAAAACAGAGAGGAAGGCCGGCCGGACCGAACGTGGCGGCGACGTGTGGTCGGGGCAGGCCGGGGGAGTGGGGGCGTTGGGGCAGGGGCACGGGCCGGGGCGGCGCGTCGGGGCAGGGGCGCACGGGCCGGGGCGGCACGTCGGGGCAAGGGCACGGGCCGATGTGGCGCGTCGGGGCAGGGCAAGGGCGCGGGGCGACGGCGACGAGGAGCGGGCAACGACGGCAATGGCGACCACGGGGCAGTGACGGCGAGCACGGGCAGCCTGGCGGCGTCGATGAGCTCAGCGTCATTGGGGGGCAAATGGTCGATGAAACTGAAAATTTTACAAGTCCTGCTTATATATACAGAGCATTGGTCCCGGTTCGTGGCACAAACCAGGATGAATGCCCCCCTTTAGTCCCGGTTGGTGCCACCAACCAGGACCTAAGGTCTCTTTTCAGCAGCCCAAAGGGCGGGAAGCAGAGGCCTTTGGTCCCGGTTGGTGGCACCAACTGGGACTAAAGTGGGGGCATTGGTACCGGTTCGTGGCACCAAACGGGAACAATTCCCCCCTTTAGGCCCGGTTGATGCCACCAACCGGGACCAAATGACCTGTGCTGCCCGCGTCGCGGCCAAAGTTTAGTCCCACCTCGCTAGTTGATAGAGCTTGAGAGTGGTTTATAAGCGCTGTTGCGCCAACCCTCTCGAGCTCCTCTCAACTGCAGACTTTTGGGCCTAATCTGTCACTATGTGCCTGTGGACCTACTGGGCCTGAATCCTGGCCCATTGTTGGGTTTCTAGTCGTATTTAGGCCGTGGTGGCCCTTTAGGTGGCACTTTTTTTTATTTTTTTTGTTTTCTTTTTTGCTTTATTTATTTTATTTTGTTTCTATTTACGGCAAAATACTTACTAGTTTTTCAGTGATTCCTTTTGCTTTTAGGTAATAAAAATTATGAACTTTCTGTTAGTGCCATTTGTTTTGTAATTTGAATAGTTTAAATTTGAATTTTTGGAAATTTGTGTGAATCACTAGTTTTTGAATAGCTTTACTATAAAAATAGTTTTTTAAGTGATTCTTTTTCCTGCTATTTAATATTACTGTGTTTTATCATTATATTCAAAAACATATTTTGTTATTTTAGTTTCTAACAGAAAATTCTTTATGATAATTCTTTTTGCTATTAAAGTTTCTAACAAAAAATTTCTTTACGAAAATTCTTTTTTCTTTTAATGTTTTGAACAGAAAATACTTTGATAATTTTAGTTGCATAAATTTTACATAATTTTAGTTTCAATAATACTAGAGGTTTTATAAAAGTTTATTTTGTTTTTACTTATTTATTAATGTTTATTTTGTTTCTGCTTATTTATTTTCTTTTCTTTTTTGCTTTTTTATTTATTTTATGAAAAATCTTTCTTTTTTGCTTTATTTATTTTATTTTGTTTTTACTTACTGCTGCTATTATTATTTATTTTATTATAGTTTATTTATTTTACTTTATTAAAGTTTATTTTGTTTCTACTTATTTATTAAAGTTTTTTCTATTTCTACTTATTTATTTTATTTTGTATCTACTTATTTATTTATTTTTTCTTTTTTATTTATTTTATGATTTTTTTTACTTTTAATGTTTTACACACAAAAGCCCTCTCCCTTGGCTGGTTCATTGGTCCCGGTTCGTGGCTTGAACCGATACTAAAGACAATCCTTTGGTCCTGGCTCAGGCCACTAAACCGGACCAATGGTGGTGGGCCAAGAGCGAGGCCCATTGGTCCCGGTTCGTCCCACCAACCGAGACCAATGGGGCCAGACGAACTGGGACCAATGCCCCCATGAGGTCCGGCAGGCCCCCTGGCCTCACGAACCAGCACCAATGGGCCCGTGGGTCGCGGTTCCTGGCTGAACCGGGACTAATGAGCTTATCTGGCCTGAACGAAAGCCATGTTTTCTACGAGTGTAACGAGTACACATCATATGGAGTACAAACATGGAGAAAGGATTATATGATTTAAGCTAAAAGTTGGCAAATGCCTACATCTTTTGATACGAAAAAAGATAAGTGCCCCGTAATGCCTTTCTTGTCCCTCTCCTCCTAGGAGTTGGATCGAGACAAGAAGATGGAAAAAGGAGCACCTAGGCAAAAGCCCAGCCTGACCCTATCAGGGCCCGCGGGACGCAACTTGACAAGACGAGGAGGGTGACCTCCCGGCAAGGAAAAAGGGGCCGGGGACGGAGGGAGCAGCTAGGCGATGCCATGGTCACCCCGCCAGGATCAGAGGAATGCAGCAAGATAGGAACACCTGCAGGCGAGACGAAGTCGGAGTCCACGAGGAAGCCTGCTGAGGTCCAGCTGGAGGAGGCAGAGACATCCACGCCCCACGCCCCCGGCAAATCGCTCTGTCGGGGTAAAGACCATGTGCAGATGATGGTGCTACCAGCGCCTAGCTGACAGTGACGGTGCGACCAGTGTTCAGTTAGAGTCTAGGTCGTCGCCTTCGTGCTTGACGAGCGGGGGCTTGCTGTCATCGTCCTCCCTACCGGTGGCCTCTGATACATCTCCAATGTATCTATAATTTTTGATTGTTCCATGCTGTTATATTATCATTCTTGGATGTTTTACAATCATTTTATAGTCATTTTATATCATTTTTTGCACTAACCTACTGACATAGTGCCCAGTGCCAGTTGCTATTTTCTGCATGTTTTCCACATCGCAGGAAATCAATATCAAACAGAGTCCAAACGCAACGAAACTCCTGGAGGATTTTTTTGGGGCCAGAAGAAAGCCAGTGGGACAAGGAAGCACATGGGGGGCTGCTCGAGGGGGGTGGGGCGCCAGGAGGCCCAGGCACGCCCGGTGGGGGCTGCCCACCCCGGGTGCCCCTGAACCGCCTCCACGCTCTGTAAATACCACAATATTCCAGAAACCCTAGGGGAGTCGAACGATCCAGCCGCCGCAGAGTCCAGAACCACCAGATCCAATCTAGACACCATCATGGAGGGGTTCACCACTTCCATTGGTGCCTCTCCTATGATGCGTGAGTAGTTCTTTGTAGACCTACGAGTCCGTAGTTAGTAGCTAGATGGCTTCCTCTCTCTCTCTCTCTCTCTCTCTCTCTCTCTTGATTATCAATACAATGGTCTCTTGGAGATACATATGATGTAAGTCTTTTTGCGGTGTGTTTGTAGGGATTCGATGAACTTTGAGTTTATGATCAGATCTATGTTTTTATCCATGAAAGTTATTTGAGTCTTCTTTGATCTCTTATATGCATGATTGCTTATAGCCTCGTAGTTCTTATCCGATATTTGGGTTTTGTTTGGCCAACTTGATCTATTTATCTTGCAATGGGAAGAGGTGCTTTGTAGTGGGTTCGATCTTACGGTGCTTGATCCTAATGACAGAAGGGGAACCAACACGTATGTATCGTTGCTACTAAGGATAACAAGACGAGATCTATATCTCCGCAATAGATAAATGGATCTCGTCTACATCATGTCACCATTCTTATTGCATTACTCCGTTTTCTCATGAACTTAATATACTAGATGCATGCTGGATAGCGGTCGATGTGTGGAGTAATAGTAGTAGATGCAGGCAGGAGTCGGTCTACTAATCTTGGACGTGATGCCTAGATAATGATCATTGCCTGGATATCATCATGATTATTTGAAGTTCTATCAATTGCCCAACAGTAATTATTTTCCCACCGTTTGCTATTTTTCTCGAGAGAAGCCACTAGTGAAACCTACGGCCCCCGGTTCTCTTTTCATCATATTTGCCTTTGCGATCTATTTTTCCTTGCATTTATTTTCAGATCTAGTAAACCAAAAATATAAAAATACCTTGCTGCAATTTATTTGTTCCGCGATCTTTTTATCCTATCTACCACTTTTACCTCACATTATTGGCCTATCTTGAGGCGCCGTACCCGGAAGGGATTGACAACCCTTTTAACACATCAGGTTGCGAGTATTTGTTATTTGTGTGCAGGTGTTGTTTACGTGGTGTGAGGAGGTTCTCCTACTGTTTCGATAACCTTGGTCTCAACACTAAGGGAAATACCTACCATCACTATACTGCATCATCCCTTCCTCTTTGGGGAAATACCGACGTAGTTCTAGTAGACATCAAAAGGAATTTCTAGCGCCGTTGTCGGGGAGGATCTTCAACATCAACCAGGTTCCTAATCACAAATCTCATCTCCTCGAAATTTACATTATTTGCCATTTGCCTCTTGTTTTCCTCTCCCCCACTTCACAAAAAATTTCGGTTTTATTCACCCTCTTTTTGGTTCGCCGTTTTCTTGTCAGATCAGTTTTTGAGTGCAACCTTGTTGCATAGTCATCATGACTCAAGAGAACACCAAGTTGTGTGATTTCTCAAACACTAACAACAATGATTTTATTAGCACTCCGATTGCTCCTCCCGCTAGTAGTGCGGAGTCTTGTGATATTAATACTGCTTTGCTGGATCTTGTTATGAAAGATCAATTTGCCGGTACTCCTAATGAGGATGTCGCGTCCCATCTTAACACATTCATGGAATTATGCGATATGCAAAAGAAAAAAGATGTGGACAATGATGTTGTGAAGTTGAAATTATTTCCGTTTTCTTTGTGAGATCGTGCAAAATTTTGGTTTTTCTTCTTTGCCTCGCAATAGTATCGATTCTTGGAACAAGTGCAAAGATGCTTTTATCACTAAGTATGTTCCGCCCGCAAAAATTATTTCCCTTAGAACCCAGATCATGAATTTCAAGAAACTTGAACATGAGCATGTTGCACAATCTTGGGAAAGGATGAAATTGATGCTAAGGAATTGCCCAACTCATGGGTTAAATCTTTGGATGATCATACAAAAATTTTATGCGAGATTGAATTTTGTTTCTTGTAATCTTTTAGATTCTGCCGCAGGGGGTACTTTTATGGAAATTACTTTGGGTGAAGCTACTGAATTTCTAGACAATATTATGGCAAATTACTCGCAATGGCATACCGAAAGAGCTCCTACTACTAAAAAAGTCAATTCATTAGAAGAAATAAATTCTTTGAGTGAAAAGGTTGATGCTCTTATGAAGTTGGTTGCTAATAAATGTGCTCCTATTGATTTTAATGATGTGCCTTTGTCTACTTTGATTGAGAAAAATATTGATGCCATAGATGTGAATTTTGTCTCGCGAAACAATTTCAATAACAATGCTTATAGAGGTGATTTTAATCCTAGGCCTTTTCCTAGTAATTCCTCTAATAATTATGGTAATTCCTATGGTAATTCTACTTATAATAATAACAGAAACACCTCTGATCTTGAGAACAATATTAAAGAATTTATCAATACGCAAAATCTTTCAACACTTCGATAGAAGACAAGCTGAATGAAATTGATGATTTGTCTAGAAGTATTGATAGAATTTCTCATGATGTAGAAACTCTCAAGATGAAAATTTTTGTGCCTAAAGTTGAAGAATCAATTAAAGCTCTTTATGTTTCTGTGGATGAAAGTAAGAAAAGAACCAATATGCTTAGAGCTAAAAGAGAATTTTTAGAAAGAGCGTTCTCTAGTGATTACTTTCATAAAAGTGATGAAGATCTTAATTCTTTGTTTAGTAAAATTAAGATTGATGAAAAAGGGATTGGAGAAGAGTCAACTTTAGCTAGAAGGCGTCCCTATGATTCGGAAGGTGAAAATCTTGTTGAGAAAGTTGATAAAAGTGGGTTTGAAGAGGTCAAGACTTTAACTAGTGATGTGCCAACTATTTTGGATTACAAAGACTTTAATTATGATAGTTTCTCTTTGGTTGATTGTATTTGTTTGTTACAACCCATAATAAATTCAGCCCATGCTTATGAACAAAATAAAGCTTTTACTAAACATATTGTTGATGCCATGATCAAAGCTTTTTAAGAAAAGTTGGAATTATAAGTTTCAATTCCTAGAAAATTGCATGATGAGTGGGAACCTACTATCAAAGTCAAGATTAAAAATTATGAGTGTTTTGCATTGTGTGACTTGGGTGCTAGTGTTTCTACAATTCCGAAATCTTTATGTGACATGCTTGGTCTTACCAATATTGAAGAATGCTCTTTAAATTTGCACTTAGCGGATTCACTATTAAAAAACCTATTGGAAGAATTAATGATGTTCTTATTCTTGCAAATAGGAATTATTCTTGATTCACTATTTGCATTTTTGCGCACTATTGGTGCCGTGATTGATATGAAAGAAGGCAATATTAAATTTCAATTTCCACTAAGGAAGGTAATGGAACACTTACCTATAACAAGAATTAGGCCACCATATGAATCAACCATGAGGGCATCTTATGGATCTAGAACCAAAGATGACAAAACTTAGATCCTACGCGTTATGCCTAGATAGGGGGGGCGGGGTAAAACGATAACGCTTGTTGGGAGGCAACCCAATGAATAAAATTTAGTTTTGCCTTTTGCTTTCTGTTCTTGTGTGTTAGAGAAATTATGCTACTGTTATGATTGTGTTTTTTGTGTTTTAATAAGTGTTTGTGTCAAGCAAGGCCTTTGGGAATATTTGGGTGAAAGTTGATTTGATCTGTCTGAAAAACAGAAACTTTTGGGTTTTGATCCTACTGTTATCATTTTTAACAGCAGAGTGCTTTTGGGTTGATTCTTTTTGAAGAAGATTAATAGACAAATTTCGCACGTCCACCAATTTATTTCAGAATTTTTGAGTTACAGAAGTATTCAAAATATTCAGATTGCTACAGATTGTTCTGTTTTTGACAGATTATGTTTTCTTTGCGTTGTGTGCTCATTTTCATGATTCTATGGTTTTCTTTGATGAGTTTTTGCCATAGAAAAGTTGGAATACAGTAGATATAATGCAAAAACAAAATATGAATAGGTTTTCTATAGTACTTATAGTAGTGGTTTGCTTTCTTATACTAACGGATCTCACGAAGGTTTTGTTGAGTTTTGTGTGAGTGAAGTTTTCAAGTTTTGGGTGATCATACGATGGATGAAGGAATAAGGATTAGAAAAAGGATAAGCTTGGGGATTCCCGAGGCACCCCAAGAGAATATTCAAATAAGCAGCAAGCAACTAAGCTTGGGGATGCCCTCGAGCGGCATCCCCGCTTTCTTCTAACAACCATCGGTATTTTACTTGAAACTATATTTTTATTCATCACATACTATGAGTTTTGCTTGGATCGTCTTGTATGATATGAGTCTTTGCTTGTTTTGCTTTGTGTTTTAAGTGTTGAAATCCTTGCTGAACACACCTTTTTTGAGAGAGCCAAAAATTATGTTATGCTTGCCCATATGCTTCACTTAAATTTTAGAGCCATGGATTTTCTCTAGTGCTTCACTTATATCTTTTTGAGCACGGTGTAATTTATTATTTTTGAAGAAATGCTCTCATGCTTCACTTAGGTTTACTTGGGAGTTAGTAAATTTTTAAGAAATTCTCTCTTGCTTCACTTATATTCTTTTGAGAGAAAGAAAAATTATGCTCATGTTCTTCACTTGTATTTGTTTGAGCTTATCAAAAGCAACATATGAAAATAGTCCCAAAGTGATAGATATCCAGGGGGATATAATAAAAACTTTCATAAAGATCATTGGACAAAATGAACTTGATTCTTAGTAATGGTTTTGAGATATGACGATATGATATGTGAGTCATGTTGATGAGTAATTGTGCTTTAGTGAGAATATTGATGCTAAGGTTTGTGATTCCCTATGCAAGCACGAAAGTCAATAGTTATGTAATGAAATTTATATCCTACTTATGGTGCATTATTCAGTGTTAATTATGCTTAATGCTTGGGTACGAGATTTTTCGCTTTCTGGTTGGTCGCTTCTCAATCTTTTTGCTAGCCTTCATTTTGCACTAAGTATGATCACCACTTGTGCACCCAAAACCCTTTAAACCAGTTTTGCCTTATGAGTCCACTATACCTACCTATATGCGGTATTTCCATGTCGTTCTAAGCAAATTTGCATGTGCCATCTCTAATTTTCACAATAAATTTCTCTTTTGTGTGCTCTACCGCTCGCGAGGCGGTGAAGGGTGACCAATATTTCTATGCTAGATGTGTTATTCTGACGATGAGTGTTTATTCACTTGTCATTGCATGAGAGTACAATAAATGTATTAGGAATGCGCAGTCCCAAAATGAATAATGAATTAACTTTATGTTGTCAAATAATAAATTCCTTGGAAAGTGTTGGTATGGAGGGCACCCGTGGATACGGTTAGCCATGGAAAGTGAAAAGTACTGGTGGAAAAAGGAATAAACTTTATTTTCTGTTCGGGAACCGCCTATGATGTATCTAGCATGGAAAGTGTTGGGATCTCTAAGTCGTTTTCGTTGGTGGGAAAAGTATGCCTCTCAAAAATATTTTTATCTCTCAATTTAAGCTTTGAGCTCTGGCACCTCTACAGATCACTACTTCCCTCTGCGAAGGGCCTTTCTTTTACTTCTGTAGTTTTTATTTTGAATTTGAGTCTCCATCTTCTCTTATAAAGCATCAACTAAGGGGCACTATCTTCGTATTTGAGCATTGGGTGTAGCTAACATTCGAGTCTGTTTCATGAATGGATCATTATGGTTGAGCATAATGGTCTAGGGATAACTTGCTTTAGTGTTCATATTTTGAAAGACATGGTTGCTTGTTGATATCCTTGAGTATTAAAGTCTTCATGTCAAAACTAGACTATTGCTTTGAATCATATAAAAGTCCAAAGTCCACGCTATAAAGAAAAGAAATGTGATGAACATGTTAGCCAACATTCCACATCAAAAATTCTGTTTTTATCATTTACCTACTCGAGGACGAGCAGGAATTAGCTTGGGGATGCTGATACGTCTCCAACGTATCTATAGTTTTTGATTGTTCCATGCTGTTATATTATCATTCTTGGATGTTTTACAATCATTTTATAGTCATCTTATATCATTTTTTGGTACTAACCTATTGACATAGTGCCTAGTGCCAGTTGTTGTTTTCTGCATGTTTTTTACATTGCAGGAAATCAATACCAAACGGTGTCCAAACGCAGTGAAACTTTTTGAGGATTTTTTTGGGCCAGAAGACATCCAGTGGGCCAAGGAAGCACGCGAGAGGAACCTCGAGGGGGGCCCCAGGTGGGTTGTGCCCACCTCGGGTGCCCCCTGAATCGCCTCTTTGCTTTATAAATACCCCAATATTCCAGAAACCCTAGGGGAGTCGACGAAAATCAATTCCAGCCGCCGCAGAGTCCAGAACCATCAGATCGAATCTATACACCATCACGGAGGGGTTCACCACTTCCATTGGTACCTCTCCGATGATGCGTGAGTAGTTCTTTATAAACCTACGGGTCCGTAGTTAGTAGCTAGATGGCTTCCTCTCTCTCTCTCTCTATCTCTCTTTCTTGATTATCAATACAATGGTCTCTTGGAGATCCATATGATTTAAGCCTTTTTGCGGTGCGTTTGTTGGGATCCGATGAACTTTGAGTTTATGATCAGATCCATGTTTTTATGCATGAAAGTTATTTGAGTCTTCTTTGATCTCTTATATGCATGATTTCTTATAGCATCATATTTCTTCTCTGATATTTGGGTTTTGTTTGGCCAACTTGATCTATATATCTTGCAATGGGAAGAGGTGCTTTGTGATGGGTTCGATCTTACGGTGCTTGATCCCAGTGACAGAAGATCTTGTCTACATCATGTCATCATTCTTATTGCATTAGTCCATTTCTCCATGAACTTAATACTCTAGATGCATGCTGGATATCGGTCGATGTGTGGAGTAATAGTAGTAGATGCAGGCAGGAGTCGGTCTACTAATCTAGGATGTGATGCCTATATAATGATCATCGCCTGGATATCATCATGATTATTTGAAGTTCTATCAATTTCCCAACAGCAATTGTTTTCCCACCGTTTGCTATTTTTCTCAAGAGAAAACACTAGTGAAACCTATGGCCCCAGGGTGTCTTCTTTATTATATTTGCCTTCACGATCTATTTTATTTGCTTTTATTTTCAGATCTATTAAACCAAAAATACAAAAATACATTGCTGCACTTTATTTTATTTGTGATCTGTTTTATCCAGTCTATTACAACTTTATCCCGTCTTCGTGCCAATTTCTGGCATCGTTGCCCGAAAGGGATTGACAACCCCTTTAACACGTCGGGTTGCGAGTATTTTGTTATTAGTGTGCAGTAGTTGTTTACGTTGTGTTGCGTGGTTCTGCTACTGGTTTGATAACCTTGGTCTATCACCGAGGGAAATATCTACCATTGCTGTGCTGCATCATCTCTTCCTCTTTGGGGAAATACTGACGTAGTTCAAGCAAACATCAATAGTCTAGAGCCTGGACAACCACATTTCTCCACTGCATATGTACTGGATTTCGGGGAGCGCGACCTGGCCAGACGATTGAATTTTGGGGAGCCTATTGAGCACTCATAGACACTAGGACATATGAGGGAGAAATGAGCTTCAACCGTAGAGATGACCTTAATTATTTGTTTTATTCATTTATATGCATTACAGCCCGTGGTAACGCACGGGCATACTACTAGTACACTGGAGAGCACTTTTAAGATTTTTTTAGACAATATTCTTTAGGTAGCTCTATCATTATATTTAACGATATTAAAATAAATATAAGTGCACAGACCCCTACAATTTGTATAAACTATATAATTTGCGCAATCATCAAACTTTTGTTAAGCGACATAACTTAATTTAGCATACTTTTTACTCATGTACGTTACAACCGTATGGCAAGGAATACAATAATTAATAATTAGCAATATTGTTGTGTGATTAAATATGCCAACTAAGTGCATAACAGTGTACTCTTTTAGGTTGTAATCTAACGAAAGAATATGTATACAAGAATATGAATATAAAAGTTTAGTACGAAAATATATGCAATTTTATTTCAAATGTATAGCTATCACGGGCCCAAAAATAGTGGCAGGACAGAACAAAACCCAATTCAATCTGAACCAATCGGATTTTGCCTGTCTCCGAGCACAGAAATCCTGAACAAGCCTTGACCACCAACATGAATCATAGATCCAGATCCAAGTACAATATTGGTTAGAAAAATCTGACAAATCGACAACAAAATACACAAAGGAAACTCGTGGCATACTAGCTGAAGCCATCTCGAAGGCAAGGCCATGAACACGAGATGCCAACTGTAGTCATCTCGATCTGCAACTTCCACAAGATGCCATAGCCACCATGTACATGGGCAAAGCCTTCAAGGTCAAGCCTCAAGAGACCTTGGGCATGGCCGTCGGAACCAGGCCATGGATGTGTGGCGCCTCACTTCGAAGTTATAGTTGGGCTCGTATTCCTGCCGGAGGCTGGAGGAGGAGCCACCGCTAGGGTTAAGAGATGGAGATGCGAGGGAAAGGGCGAGAGAGGAGGGAGAGGCCGAGCTTATATACCTGGTGGGGTGAGAGGGGAGGGCCGGTTCATATCGCAAAATTGGGCAGTGGGCAGCTGACCGTGCCGGGTCAGGTCAGTAGGGAGCTCACTATCCGAGCTGGCCTCAGCGAGGACACCTAAGGCAGGCGCATGGCCCATCTACCATAGAGACCACACGTTTTCCTTATTCACGTGCTCTGGTTTCACGAGGGAGGGCGCCGAGTCTATGCATATTTGGGCAAGGCCTGTCCCATGTGGACCCTGCAGCGAACCTCAACCCGAAAAGTTATGAAGCGCACCAGATCCAAGCCTCTGAAATTGTCTCACCCATCTCCACCGTGGGTAGGGCTGCAAGAAAAGCTCGAGGCTCGTGAGCCGCTCGAGATCGGCTCATATTTTGACTCGACTCGAGATCGACTCGAGAAGAAATGAACTGAGTATGAACACTTTATCTAGCTCGATAGAGAAACGAGTTAATTTTGAGCCAACACTGGCTCGCTCGATTTTAGCTCGATAGCTCGATGTTTTATAAGTATATTAAAACTTTATATATATTAAAAAAGTATAATTTATTTCCATATATGTCGTGTACAATTTTTCTCAATTTTAACTAGTAGGAAACATGGAGGCCTAATTAAGCATGAGATATTTAGCCTCAACATCGTGCGTGGTCAGTCCTATGTTAAATATCCTACTAGTAGACTGCCCGTGCGTTGCCACGGGATTTTCATAATTTGTATTGGTTGCATGTAAAATTTCATATAGATAGAAAATATAGCCAAAATAATTGTAATGTACTTCGCTTGCAATGTATTTCGATAATAAAATGTAATTCTACCTTAAACACAAAAGGGTTATCATATCTAACGCACAAAATAAAGGTGGTACACAAACATTGACCTCTTTATTGTGCATTGCATTACAAATGATAATAACACTTGAATGTTTTGTTATGCTTAAGATTGATTGTCTCATGAAAGCGTGTGCATTGCTATTATCCATTAATTAAAATTAACACATGGATGATTTTGTTCCCTTTAAAAAAATGTTCCAAGATGTTACAACCAGAAACTTAATTGCAATGTGCAATTGGCTGGCAAACTATTGCATATGAATTTAGGCACTTGAAACCATACAATTTACCATTTAGAAACCGTTGCAGCAAAACACATCTTCTAGAACATGCTACTCCTAGCTATCTTGGGAGAGGTAGATACATCAATCTTTGATAACATTTATTGGTATTTATTTATATTTTTATAGTAATTTTTAGTTTTGTTAGAATTATGTAAATTCAGATTTGGTGTATCGGCTCAAAATGAAATTCCCATAAGACTCAAAAGGAAATGTGTGTGTTGTACTATGAACTATGTTGTAAAGGGAAGCGAGCAACTCCTATTCAAATACCAATAGGAGAAAACCCTAATTATACATACACTAAGACATTAAAATCAAAAATAAGGGTGAAAGGGTGATTGACATGCAACATCAATTGTGAATAAGTAGTCTAAAACTTGCCCAGAGAATATTGCTCACGACTCACAAGTTTACAACATACTTTTTTGTGTATTAGCACAAAAGTCAAATAATACATGGTAGGATTGAGGAGGAGGAGGTCTATAATATTAGTCTTACCGATTGTTCATTATTCTATTAGCAACTAAGAGAGAGGGGGGAGGTGTTGGGGATGTAACTATTTGAGTAAGCCGCCCAGGAGGGGCCGGGTTACGCAAAGAAGACTTACCAAAAGGAAGCCCAAAACCAAGCATGAAGACGGCGGTTCAATAAAGGGTTTAAGCCCACAGGCGACTTAAGGCCCGTTGTAGTAAACTGCCATAATGGCATGACTTGTATCATAAGGCAGATTTAACTAGTCACCGAGCCGGACACTGTTTATAAGCCGGTTGGGACACTGTAAGCCAGAGGGCGTCAACCCGTGTATATAAGGGGACGACCTGCTAGCGGTTTCGAAAAATAAACAACTCATCGAGAGCCGGGCATAGCGTATCTTTCTCCCTGGTCATCGAAACATCAATACCAACCCAACTAGACGTAGGCCTTACCTTCATTGTAAGGGGCCGAACTAGTATAAAAACCTCTCGTGTCCCTTGTCCCGATCAATCCTATCAAGCTTCCTAGTTGCGATGGCTCCACAACTAAGTCCTTTCACGAGGACATCTGACGTGACAATTCCACGACAGCTGGTGCCCACCGTGGGGCCAGCGCATGGTGGATTTGAGTTCCTGAAGGGCAACTTCGAAGGGCTCAAGGGATACGCAGTGGGCCGGATGACCAAGAGTCGTCGCGGCAAGATCTACATCAACAACGAAGGCTGGGGCCCTGACGCCGGCTCAATTGAGTATGGGTACCGGGTCCCCTTCGGAGGGATCCACGTCTTCATCGGCCGGATTGGTGAGCTGGGACCTGAGCCGGACAACTGCACCGACCTCGTCGAGACGGCTCAGCGTGCGAAACCCGCCCGAGCTCAGCCCGGCATAAAGTGTGTCTTTGTGGGCTGCGTCCATGGAGAAGAGCTTTCTGAAGGACCTGAAGATGGTGGTGAGACGGCAGTCCTCTCTGACGGTGATTCGTCCGCCAGTTCAACAGATTCGCTGTATCAAGTACAAGATGGCGTGCTCGGGGGCTTTTCCAATGGCTTCAGTATTCTGGACCCCTGTGAGTCGCCGAATTGGGTAGGAGTCTTCATGGATGGGACTCAACCCGGCCAAAACTCTACAGCCGCTGCTGCAATTACGTCCGGGATAGGAGCGGCCGGGGCAGGAGGCCCTGTGCGCCCGCCGGCTCAAGTGCTGATAGATCTCATGGATAAGATTACAGCCTTGTTAACCGCCACGGTTATCCCCGCAAATAAAGATGAGCATGGCAAGAGGTGGCGCGGGTGCGCAAGGAAATAGCTCAGGCCAAGGAGACCTTAATAGCTGAGGATACCAGATTAGCCACGAAACGAGCAGCTCTCGATGCCCGGGCACAACGGTTGCAGTCAGAAGCTTACCAGCTCACGATGAGCTTAAACGCGTCCAATGAGGTAATGAGGAGGAGACACCAGAAGACCCAATCCCGTTTACCTCCGAATTACGACCCTCGGGTTCTGTTTGCTACACCTGGAGCCGGCCCAAGTAACCCGCCAGATGCAAATCAGTTTATGACAGCCGGAACAAGGGGACCGGCTCAGCCTCGGGAGATGGTACCTCCTCATGGAAACATGGCGCCGCCACGTTATGTGCCGATACCGCCGGGTCACTTTTCCATCCCCACGGAGAACTTAATCGCAGCATCAGCGCGTCTGGCGGCTCTCCCAGTGGACGGTGATGATCCAACAGCGATGGAGACCCGGAGAATCAGCGAACTTGTCCAGATGGCCTTGGCTCAGCAAGATACCTATTCTTATAGCCGGGATAGGATTCATTCAACTCCTCTGCCTTGGTTAGCACCGCCTCCCGAGTTACAGCAAGCACATGGAATCTGAAGCTTTGTCAAGCAATGCCCAATGCCGTAACCAACACGGTGGCTATAACCCAGTGCAAGACCGAGTACGTCAGGAGAACGAGCAGGCGGCTCAGCTGGCGGCTCATCAGGATATTCCAAAGTATCCAACGACTTCTGTTGAGACGGGAGTAGCCACTAGAACCGGTGTTGTTCCTTGTTTGGTACCGGCTTTGCGCAATGTGCGCCTGCCCAAGGACTTCAAGGGACCTCGAAAGGTGCCAAATTACACGGCCGACTTACAGCCTGGAGCATGGATCGAGAGTTATGAGATGGCCATGGAACTATTGGAGGTCAGTGACGCGGCAATGGCTAAGTATTTTACCATGATGTTAGATGGAATGGCCCGGTCTTGGTTAAAAGGTTTACCACCCAATTCCATTGGTTCGTGGGAAGAGTTAAAAGCCCGTTTCATCCAGAACATCAAGGACACCTGTAAGCAATCTATGTCGATCATGGACTTGACGAATTGTAAGCAGGGGGAGGGTGAATCCACCACCCATTGGGTCCGCCGGGTCAAGGAGATAATTCATTCATCTGATAAGATGGATGCCGGCTCTGCAGTCCTTATGTTGGAGAAGAATTGCAGCTTTGAGCCGCTGAGGCAGAAACTAGGGCGCCTTAAACGTGACTGCAAGGATATGGGTACGCTAATGGCGGCTTTAGTCAAATATGCCGATTCTGATAGTACCAAGGATCCCGCGTCCGATGATGAGAAGACAGGGAAGGGAAAAAGGAACGGCAATGGAAAGGGCCAACAGCACAACCCGGTGAATCAAGGTGGCAATAAGCGTAAGGCGGACGGCAACCCAGAGTTTGTAGCCAACGCTAATACACAGGGTAACAATCAGAGACGTAAGGGTAAGCCGTCTCGATCCGGCGGGTCAGGCCCATCTCTTGAGCAGCTACTCAATGAGCCCTGCCCGAGACACGGCACCCGGGAGCGCCCCGCCACACACCTGTGGAAAGATTGCGCGATCATGAAGGCGTTTAAAAATTGCAATACCTTTGATGGCAGTCATGGATCTGGCGGCGGTTCTAGAGCTGGCGGCTTTCATGGCCCGGGCGGCGGTTCAAACTCCGGTTTTCAGGGACATCCATGGGGAAATAATCAGCAGCAGTCTGGTCAGGGAGGGAAACAACAGCAGCAGTCGGGTTATCAAAGCCATCCGAAACAGTTGAGTGGTGGGCAGTACCATGTGTTTACCACTAGCTTATGCAAACGTGACCAGAAGGTTCATAAGAGGGCCGTAAATTCTATTGAGCCGGCAATTCCTTGTTATTTGAGATGGTCAGAGCAACCCATTATATGGAGCAGAGAGGATCACCCTCCACGAGTCGATAATCTGGGTCAGTTAGCCTTGGTGGTAGCACCCCAGGTTGGTGGATATAAGTTCACTAAGGTACTCATGGACGGAGGTAGCAGCATCAATATCCTCTACTACGAGACTTTTCAACGCATGGGGTTGACTGAGAAGAATTTTAGAACATCCAACACTATTTTCCATGGGGTGGTTCCAGGCAAGTCAGCTTACCCAGTTGGCAAGATTGAATTGGAGGTGGCCTTTGGAGATGAGTATGATTCCAGGGCTGAGAAATTGACGTTTGAAGTGGTTAAAACCAGGAGTCCATATCACGCTTTATTTGGGCGACCGGCTTATGCTAAGTTCATGGCACGGCCGTGTTATATTTATTTACAGCTCAAGATGCCAGGTTATAAGGGCACAATCACTGTGCATGGGAGTCGAAAGGTGGCCTTGGAGTGTGAAGAGGGCGACGCGGCTTACGCTAAGTCTGCCTGTGCTGCGGAGGAGCTCAAATTTTATCAAGACAATGTTGACCCGGCAGATATGACCTCCTTAAAGAAGCCGACGACTAAGCACGACTCGGAGTTGAAGTTTAAATCGGCCGCTGAGACGAAGCTTGTTGATTTTACCCCAGGAGATGCTTCTAAGCAGTTCAATATTAGTGCCAATTTGGATCCCAAATAGGAAAGCGCGCTCATCGAGTTCATCCTTGAGAACCGGGACATCTTTGCATGGAAACCTTCTGACATGTCGGGTGTACCGAGGGAACTCGCTGAGCACACTCTCAATATTGATCCGAAGTATAAGCCGGTCAGGCAGTTTCTCCGACGGTTCAACGAAGAGAGACGGAAAGCTATCGGAGAAGAGGTCGCCCGACTCTTAGCAGCCGGATTTATTATAGAAGTTTTTCACCCGGAGTGGTTGGCTAACCCGGTGCTTGTACTCAAGAAGAACGGCACTTGGCGGATGTGTGTGGATTACACGGACTTAAACAAAGCTTGTCTGGCTGATCCCTTTGCTCTTCCCCGTATTGATCAAATCATTGATGCTACGGCGGGTTGTGAACATTTGAGCTTCTTGGATGCTTACTCTGGTTATCATCAGATCAAGATGGCAGTTAAGGACCAGGAGAAGACAACTTTCATCACTCCGTTTGGAGCCTTCTGTTATGTATCTATGCTGTTTGGACTCAAAAGTGCCCAGGCGACTTACCAGCGATGTGTACAGAACTGTTTGCACGATCAAATTGGGCGTAATGTTCATGCTTATGTGGATGACATCATGGTGAAGTCTAGAGAAAAGGAAACCTTGATATCTGACTTGAGAGAGACCTTTGACAATCTCCGGGTTGACAAGATGATGCTTAACCCGGCCAAGTGTGTGTTTGGTGTGCCTGCGGGCAAGCTCTTGGGTTTTCTGGTGTCAAACAGAGGCATTGAAGCTAATCTGGAGAAGATCAAGGCGATTACCTCTCTGGCTAAGCCGGCGTGTATCAATGATGTTCAGCGCCTGGCGGGTCGTGTTGCTGCTTTGAGCCGGTTCATAAGCCGGTTGGGGGAGAAGGCCCTGCCATTATATCAGATGATGAAGAAAGCAGACACTTTTGTCTGGAGTGATGCTGCTGATGCCGCTTTTGAAGACTTAAAAAGACAGTTGTCTGAACCACCGGTTCTTGCAGCTCCTATTGACAAAGAGCCGTTGCTGTTATATGTGGCTGCCAATTCACGAGCCGTCAATGTTGCTATCGTAGTGGAGCGTAAGGAAGCTGGCAGGGAGGATCCGGTTCAACAGCCAGTTTACTACATCAGTGAAGTGCTCATTGAGTCTAAGCAACGGTATCCACATTGGCAGAAACTCGTTTACGGAGTGTTTATGGCCAACCGGAAGTTGAAGCAATACTTTCAAAGTCATCCTATAACTGTGGTAAGTTCTGCCCCTTTGGGAGACATCATCCAGAATAGGGAGGCCACAGGACGAGTCACCAAGCGGGCTATCGAGCTTGGGCCTCATGATTTGAAGTACATGCCACGCACTGCTATTAAGTCTTAGGCCTTGGTGGATTTTATCAACGATTGGACAGAGTTGCAGGCACCTGAGGAGAAGCTAGATAATACATATTGGACTATTCACTTTGACGGGTCTAGACAGCTAGAAGGCTCGGGGGCTGGAGTTGTGTTAACTTCCCCTAGAGGTGACAAATTTTGTTATGTACTCCGGCTTATGTTTCCATGTACTAACAATGCGGCTGAGTACGAAGCCTTACTCCATGGTCTCCGGATGGCCAAAGAGATGTACTTAAGCCGGGTAAGGTGTCTGGGCGACTCAGATCTTGTGGCTCAACAGGTGTCAGGCAAGTGGGACTCTAAGGATCCTCTCATGGCGGCTTATCATCGTGAGGTAGATGTTGTGGCTGGGCATTTTAAGGGCTATCAAATAGAGCACATTGATCGAAGGAAGAATGAGGCGGCTGATGCTCTGAGCCGACTGGGATCTCAACGTAATCCGGTGCCACCTAACGTCTTTCTTGATATTCTGCATAACCCTTCTGTCAAGGTGCCTACTGAGGAAGAACTAGCGGTTCCGGACCCGGAGGCGCAGCTGGTGGCGGCTCTTCATGTCATCCCGGATTGGACCATGCCGTATTTGGCCTATATGACCCGGGGAGAGTTACTAGAGGATGAGACTCTGGCAAGACAAATTGTCAGGCGATCCAAATCCATGACGATTGTTAATGGTGAATTGCATCATTGCAGTGTAACAGGGGCATTTCAACGCTGTGTGTCGCCTGTAGAGGGACAAGAGATTCTTCGAGAGATTCATGAAGGAGATTGTGGTCATCATGCCGGTTCAAAATCTCTTGTGGACAAAACTTCCCGTCATGGCTTCTACTGGCTCACGGCTCATGCTGATGCGGAGGATCTGGTCAGTAAATGTGAGGGTTGTCAGAAGTTTTCACGACGTACTCATGTTCCAGCTCAAGAATTGAGGATGATCCCAATTACCTGGCCGTTTGCAGTCTCGGGGCTTGACATGGTGGGACCTTTCAAAAGGTCTAAGTACAAAAAGACACATCTCCTGGTGGCAGTGGATAAGTTTACAAAGTGGGTTGAGGCGGAGCCGGTCAGTAAGTGTGATGCGGCCACAGCGGTTCAGTTCATGAAAAGGGTGATCTTTCGTTTTGGTTTCCCACACAGCATTATAACAGATAATGGCACTAATCTCTCCAAGGGTGCCATGGAGGAGTTCTGTCAACGAGAGCATATCCGGCTTGATGTTTCGGCTGTTGCTCGTCCTCAATCCAATGGTCAAGCAAAAAGAGCTAATCAGGAGATCCTGAGGGGTATCAAACCACGACTCTTGGTCCCCTTACAGCGGACCCCGGGTTGTTGGGTGGAGGAATTACCCTCTGTGCTGTGGAGCATCAACACTACACCTAACAGATCCACGGGTTATACACCTTTCTTCATGGTCTATGGAGCAGAAGCAGTCCTGCCAAGTGATATCCGGCACGATTCACCCCGTGTGGCGGCTTACGTTGAGGCTGATAATGAAAAAGGTCGTCAGGAGGCACTTGACTTATTGGATGAGGAGCGAGACTTGGCAATAGCCCGCTCAGCGATTTACCAGCAAGACCTTCGTCGCTACCACAGCCGCCGGGTCAGAAGCAGAACCTTTCAGGAAGGCGACTTAGTGCTCCGGCTCATCCAGGATCAGTCTGATATGCACAAGCTATCCCCTCCTTGGGAAGGACCCTTTGTGGTCAGCAAGAATCTGAACAATGGGTCATATTACCTCATTGATATTCGAGAGCACAAAGACTCACGTAAGTCGGAGGAAGAGACCCACCGGTCGTGGAATATAGCCCATCTTCGGCCTTACTATACTTAAGCCACCGCCTCTCAAGATGTATATATTTTGACAATGTATATATTATAAAGCAATAAAGCAGGACCTCTGTCCTTTTTCTTTACCCTCAAAATTCTATGTCTTTTTTGTCAGATGGTGGAAACAACCAACAAGGAGCGGATCATATCTGAATCCGGCTTTTCCTTTGGTCCGGCTTATGATCATATCTGAATCTAGCCATGATCACTTGGGGGCTTCCTATTCAAACATAGGTCGTATTCGAATCAAAGAGAACATAGCTGTTGATACCCACTTGATGGGCATACTGCCAAACCCACTTGGGGGCTTCTTGATCATATTTGAATCATAGCTTAACCCCTTTGGGTCTGACGTGGATCGTATTCAAATCAGCGTCATTAAACAACTCTTATGGTCACTTGGGGGCTTCCTGTTCACACATGGGTCGTATTCGAACCAAAGAGAACATAGTTGTCGATACCCACCTGATTGGCATCGCCAAAGCCACTGGGGGCTATATGATCGTATCCAAATCTTAGCTTAACCCCTTTGGGACGGTTTACTGATCGTATTCAAATCAGAAGCATGTTGTTTATTATCTATCATAAGTATAATTACTTTGATTATCTTGAGACCTTTGCTAAAGGTGTTATGAGATGGATTTTGATTCTTCCGGTTTAATATTTACCACCCCAGGTTGTTAAGTGCTGGGTGAACATCATATGAGCAGGAAAGATAATCAAAGGATCGCAGGTATGCTATTATGCTTATGTTTAGCAAGTATAGTCATAAACCAGCCTGTATATGATGTTTTTTGGTTTGTGTTCCGGGTTATCAATACTTTCTGTGACCCCTGACGCGATAAAATGCCAAGGGAATTTTGCTTGTTTTATGTGTAGAATAAGGCAAGAAAATTTAAAATGCCAAGGAAATAAAAGCCAGAAATATATAGCAGTAGCGGCTTACGAAAGTGTTAAGCGCTAGGAACATGCGCGAAGGCATGACGAACATTGGGAAGTTTTTTCTACCCTATTACAAGACTCCCCGAGTCTGAATAAATGAAGCATTGTTTTTTGCAAAACACCTGGCGATTCACTCCTTCGGCGGGCTTGAAGACTCCGGGTTATCCTTCTCTGCTTCTCCATCGGCTGTTTTGTCCTGGAAAGTTGACGAGGCCCAATGAATGCCGCTCAAAGCTTCAAACTCAGCTTCATCATCTATTAAACCGGCTGGGTCCACTTCAGGGGCAAAAGTGTGCTTACAAATTGGAGGGATCAGGCTGATTTGATCATATGGAGTGTTTGGAATTCTCCGGTTCTCACTGTCATAACCCGGCGAATACTTGGTAAGGTCAGTGTCGTTGCCAATAGGGGGTTGCCATGAGACGTATGGCTTTGACACAGGCGGTGAAATCATGGTCGTCAAATACAGTACCGTCCTCCTTCAGACTTGGGTATCCAAGGGCAAGGTCGGCCGGGTCTAGTTCTGGGAGCCATGGTTTAGCCCGACTCAATGCGGCTACGGCTCCAGCTCTGGCGGATGCCTGCCTTAAATCCTGAATTCACTGAGGTAGCACAGCGAGATGCTTCAGCATGTCTTGCAAAAGGCGGGGAGTGGTGTTTGATAAGGCTACAACGGCCAAGGCACGTTGTGACCCGGAGTACAACTGTTCCACTAGGGTGTAAACCGCCTTAAGCTTGATCAGCATGTTTTGCTTAAGGTTGGTACTCCTGGGGCCTGTGGGTGCACAAGCATAGCAGTAAGCCGGAGGTAACTATTACAATAATCATTGGAAGATTGCAATGGTTGAGGTTTTGCACAGTAACTTACCGAAGATGGCTGAGACCATTTGAGATATCTGTCGTTTCAAGTCGGACAGCTCGGTTGTTGCCTCTGCAAGAGATGTTTCTGCCGTCTCGGCCCGAGTCACCAGAGAAGCCTTCTCATCAGCCCAGGCTTTCTTCTCTGACTCAAAACTTTTCTTCAACTTCTCATTTTCAGAGACAGTAAATTCAAATTTGGAATTGGCCTTTTGAGTTTCAAGTTCTTGAGTTTCTAGCCGGCTCTTCAGAACAGCAAGCTCTGACTCAAACTGACTTATTGTGGCCTGCATCGATACCGGAGTATGGTAAGAATCATGGTAAGATAATATTAAAGTCCCAAGTACTTTGCAAGCAAAGGTTCTTGACACTTGGGGGCTAATGTATGCTGAAGAATTTTTCAAGCCTACCATGCCGGGTCACACATATTAAGTCTCAAGCACTTTACAAGTAAAGATACTTGACACTTGGGGGCTAATGTGTATCGTAAATTTAAGCTATTATGTTACAACCGGGTTAAATATATTCTCTTTAAAACCGGGCAAACTAACAGTAAAGCAGATTTTTAAGTCTACAACATATTTATTCATAAGCAATAGACTTGGGGGCTGGTACAGTAAATAAGATTCAGTAAAAAAGCATGAGTTATACCTCCGATTTGTGCTGTATTTGTTATACTATGTCAATTTCCAGGTCACGGCTATTATGCACTTGATTCAGATAGCCCGAGACTATATCACCAATGCTTAAGTGAGTATAATCAGTAATATCCTGCTTGGCCGACGTTCGACAAGTTCTTCTTTGGCAGAACATTTGGCGAGGATAGTAGGCCGCCCAGGTTCAACAAACTGACTTTTCACAAACTCAACTTCCGGTTGAGACGTCTTTACCGGGCTAGGAGCTTCCGGGTTATCGGAGCTCTTGAGAGTATCTTCAGCAGGCGGGTCAGAAGTTGGCACTAGAATGTTAGAGGCCGGTTCAGGCGGCTGATGAGTAGAGCTGTCTGGAGCAGACGTATTAATCACCGGTTCAATTACAATCGGGTCTTGGGACAGCTTATTCTTCTTTGCCCTCTTGCTGGGTTTCACTTGCATGCTGTTAACAAAGGCAGAGGGATGAATACTAAAGCATGGGTAAAGTAAAGCTCAAGGTACATAAGGTTACATTACCCGGGAGCACTTTTGAAAGCTGGCATGTTTGATTGCATGGATTCGCCGGAAGAAGGAGAGGTATCCTGATAATTGGAGTCAGACGAATTGAGAGGTTGGCGAATTAAGCCCACTAAAGGTAAAACAGAACGTAAATTGGAGATAGTCCGACGCTTCCTGGTCACGTCAGGTAAGCCGGAGGAGAGTTCTGCATCCTTGTTATTCCGGGTCTGCCTCCGGTTCTCAAGTTGTTGTCGCTTCAAAAGAAATTGAGGATCTTGATAAGCAAGAGGATGTGAAAATCTTATTTTCCGGGTCACCCTTCGGATCTTTTGCTTTGGCAAAGGCTCTGAGTCGGAGGAGATTATAGTTACCTCTTCATCAGCTGCTCGACTGTTCCCCGTGTCCTCCTGAAGGGATAGAATGTCAGTCAGGTAATGACAAGGGAGTTAAGAAAATTTAAAGATTACCTCTTCATCATCCGAAGAAGAATCATCTAGTTTGAGTAAGTCGGAGGCGCTGGGTTTCTTATTCTTTGAGGTTCCCGTCTTGGCGGCTTTCCTTTCGGTTTTCTTGGTCGTCCTGGCTTGTTTGGCAGCCTCATGGTCATATTTGACCTTCCAGAAGTTATCATCGGCCTGTGGAAAAGGATAAGGAATTATGAGTAAAAAAGGGTATAACATAGCAAAGAATATTTATTAAGATTGATAACTTATTGCAGGGGCCGGGTTCTGCTTGCAAAAGGGAAGTAAGCCAAAGGCGTTACTGGTTATAGTGCCCTCCTTCAGCAGCGTCTGGGTCGTAGCATCCACCACATCATCTGTTAAGTCGTCAGGACTATGGCGTAGTAGGTCATCCTTTTCGCCTATGTAAGTACACATTAAGCCAGAACGGCGGCTTAATGGAAGTACTCGCCAAGTGACCCAGACTCGGACCAGATCGATGCCGTTTAAACCATTTCCCAAGAGAGCTTTGATCTTCTTGATGGTGGGATTGACAGGCATACGCTCAACGGCCGTCAGTTTGTCTGCTAGCGGATGGTTTGACTCAAGGTGCAGGGCACGGAAGGCGGTCAGAGGGCTCTCATCGGCCGGTGAAGTATCCTGACAGTAGAACCACGTCTGGTTCCAATCTTTTGGATGACTCGGTAGCTCAGCGTAAGGAAAAAGGAAATCTCTCTGCCGCTGAATTGAAATACCACCAAGCTCAAGACTAGGCCCGTTGGCACGTTCATTCTACCGATTCAAGTAGAAAAGTTCCCTGAACAATAGCAGATTTGGCTCCTCTCCCAGGTACACCTCGCAGAAGACTTGGAAATTGCAAATATTTGACACGGAATTGGGTCCAATGTCTTGAGGTCTAAGATCAAAGAAATTCAAAACCTCCCTGAAGAATTTTGAGCCGGGAGGAGCAAATCCCCGGTTCATATGATCCGTAAAAATTATTACCTCCCCTTCTTTGGGGTGAGGCCTCTCTTCATAACGGTCAGGGGCAAGATAAGACATGACCTCCTTTTTTGGCAGATGGCCGGACTTCACAAATTCAGATAGTTTACTATTGGTGACTATGGATGGAACCCAATTGCAGGTCACAGGGGCCTTGGTTGCCTTAGGTGCCATGACAACAGTTGGCCTACGACAAAATCAGAAGTTCCGGTTCAATTTTAACCCGGGAGAAATATCTTAATTATTTAAGGTGGCGACTTAAGAAGGGGCCTAATGATATAAGGATAACTACGCAATGGTATTTAAGCCGCCACAAATATCAAAAGCAGTTCCAACTTCTTAAACTCATGAGAAGCAAGCAAGGTTCACAGTTTAGTGTTATTTATTTAAGCCGGCTACATGGACAGTCGTGTGGAAGAGTATTTGACAGAAGTAGTCTTCCGGGTGATACAAACAGGTTTCATAATATGCTATTGATATTTGAGATCAAAAGGTGACACTGACAAGAAAATTTTCTAGACCTAAAACTAATACAGATGAAGTTCAAGAGCTCGAATAGGGCCTCTATGTAACAGTAAGGGATCTATCTACGTCCAAAGTAGGTGCGGAAAATCTACCGTATCGGTTTCTACCATCTCTAAAGATCAAGAAAAGCGGGGGTAATGGAATCTATGAAAGGGAACTGCTAAACAATGAAGAACGCATGAACTCGAAGGTCCTAATGTGGATCTAAGAGGCAGGAAAGAGGAGACTTACGGATGCAGGGTTGCAGTGGAGGCTCGTCGCGTTTCTCTGGTCAAACCAGGTTGATGCAGTGGCCAGAGTTGATGAAGACGAGATCTGCGACGGCGGCGGCGGCAGAGCTCGAGCGACAGAGAAGCAGCGAGAGGAAGGAGACGACTGGAAGGAGGAGAATGGGAAGACCTAGGTCGCGCCTATTTATAAGGAAAGGAAGACTGAGATGGCGCGAGAAACGAGGAGATAAGAATTATTATCCCGCGGCCCTGACGCCTCGGTCTTCGGAGCAGTCAATAAAGACAGAGATCAGTTACAGGTTATGGTGGAATAAAAAAAGAGAGGGGAATTTAAGAAAAGATGACGTGACGGAGGGTTAACACGGATCCAAAAGATGACGTCAGGGCAAGTTAAAGGAAACCTTTTGCATAGTTAAGAGGACTGAAGATTTATGTTTTAAGGAATTTTAAGATTGACATGAACAGGTTCAAATCAATCTGGGGCCTAATGTTGGGGATGTGACTATTTGAGTAAGCCGCCCAGGAGGGGCCGGGTTACGCAAAGAAGACTTACCAGAAGGAAGCCCAAAACCAAGCATGAAGACGGCGGTTCAATAAAGGGCTTAAGCCCACAGGCGACTTAAGGCCCGTTTTAGTAAACCACCATAATGGCATGACTTGTATCATAAGGCAGATTTAACTAGTCACCGAGCCGGACACTGTTTATAAGCCGGTCGGGACTCTGTAAGCTAGAGGGCGTCAACCCATGTATATAAGGGACGACCTGCTGGCGGTTTAGAAAAAGAAACAACTCATCGAGAGCCGGGCATAGCGTATCTCGCTCCCTGGTCATCGAAACATCAATACCAACCCAACTAGACGTAGGCCTTACCTTCACCGTAAGGGGTCGAACTAGTATAAAAACCTCTCGTGTCCCTTGTCCCGATCAACCCCTTCAAGCTTCCTAGTTGCGATGGCTCCACAACTAAGTCCTTTCACGAGGACATCTGACGTGACAATTCCACGACATACTTTTTTCTGTATTAGCACAAAAGTCAAATAATACATGGTAGGATTGAGGAGGAGGAGGTCTATAATATTAGTCTTACCGATTGTTCATTATTCTATTAGCAACTAAGAGAGAGAGGGGGGAGGGAGGGAGAGAGAATCAGATCTCCAAATTTTCTCCATGTGTCTACGCTATCCAAAACCGCCATATGTGGGGAGGAATGGGGTCAGGACGTCTCAGGGCAGCATGCTAGATCAGGCTGGATCACATCACGCTGGAAAAAATATAGTTTTCTGAAATATTGCAAGGCATCCCGAAGATATTGACGTTACAACTTGCTACGAGCTTAAATGCTTAAAACAATCAACCGAAAATACCAACATACTTCTCCATTTTGAGCTAGTCCACCTAACGAGGACTTCTTCATTAATACCCACAATCGTTCCAGATAGCTAACAGGAGGTAAAAGTCAGTAAATGTTGTACTCGCTCTGTTCCTAAATATAAGTCTTTTTCAAAAGTTCAATAAGGACTACATACAGATGTATATAGACATATTTTATAGTGTAGATTCAGACTTCTTCATTAATACCCACAATCGTTCCAGATAGCCAACGGGAGGTAAAAGTCAGTAAATGTTGTACTCCCTGCGTTCCTAAATATAAGTCTTTTTTGAAAGTTCAATAAGGACTACATACAGATGTATATAGACATATTTTAAAGTGTAGATTCATTCATTTTGCTCCGTATGCAGTTCACATTGGAATCTCTAGGAAGACTTATATTTAGGAACGGAGGGAGTACAAATAATAATTTCAGTTGAGTTGAAAGACTTAAATTAAAACCAACAAATATATGCAGGGTTATTTCATACTGTTATTTTAATAGGCACCAATAACGTCCTTTTCAGCATCATAATATATAATCCAAAATCGTATTAACAATTTTGGGGTAACTTTATACTACTTATGAGTATAAATAATATGATTAATTAACAAACCTTGGATTGTAATAGATCTGAGAAAACATTTATATGTTTCAAAGAGTCAGATGATGTGTGTCGTCTGAAAGCTTTGTGGATAAATAAGGATATAGAGAGTTGTTAAGTTCAAGAAAACAGAATGACTCTCCTTACACAAAGTCTAAGTTCACCACCGTTAGATGTATAAAAGGGGAAAAGACGCTATGAATAAGAGAAACAACAAATAAAGATAGAAAGGTGTTAAGTTCACCACACTCTTTATTTGCTTACTGGGTTGAATGGATAACAATATGTTTTAGAAGATGATGATTTGCTAATACTTAAGCACATAATTGTACTCTACTGAACCGTGGGGGACGAATAGGAGGTACAATAGAAGAATGAACAAATAGGTTTTATTTATATTAACCACACCCTACATGTACAACACTGAGAAGCTCCTCGTGAAACAAGCTTACAACAGTGAGCATTGAATAATCATACTCTCTTCTTGCTAGCCAGTGCCGAGAACACTTGTGCAGCAATTAGTATATCAATGTCCTCGTAGATAGGTTGATGAAGATTGCCAGCAATGAAAATATCATCCAGTACATAGGCCTGAAAATTTCACCATTGGCACTCATGGGAATTAGTTAGTACTAAAAAGAATTGTATACCTCTCGCAAGAAATTTCATACAACTCCATTGCTGGTTCTTTAGTGTCAAAATTTCAGCATATATGTGAACATTAAAAAGACTTCACATACCTAAATAAATTATGAAAAACACTCATGCTGCAGTGCGGCTCGCGTGTCCTCGTCAGTTTTGATGCACCTACCACGTACTTGCAGCTTGGGGCGCGACCCCTACATCCTTGGTGGCGGCCACAACGCCCACATCCACCTACATCCACGCTTCGGCAGGAACCATATAACAAAAAAAATATTGTGGACCAAATGTGCATGGAATTTTGCAGTATGATATAGACTACAAATGGGTATGATAGGCAAGAATCCTCAAATTTCCATTATACCATAATGTCTAGCTTAGGGATTTTGTTCCGTATCTTCTTATTTGGCACCACACCAACATTTAGCATGACGTCAACGACCACATAATGCCTTCATCACTGGTTAGCGATTTGATCATGTCTCTTACTACTTGAAAGCACAAATATTAAATTCTATTGTTAAAGATATATTCTTAACATGTCAATAAGAGGGAAAAGCAATATGGCAATTCAATGTCTCATCGACCCTGCAGTTGGCAACATCCCAAGTGATGATCAATTTTAAACATAATATTTAACTACAAGAATGACTACAATACAATTCATCATTTCTTTGTTCTGGGGATTTTTGCCCCTAAATACGTGATAATACAAGGACAAACTTAAAGTATGCTGATACGATGTAGTGCCATCAAGCATGGATAATTATGCAAGGACAAACTCATGTTCTAGGATTTTTTTACCCTAAATGATGCATGGAACGATCAATAATAAACAGATTAGAAAAATTGTGCATCTCTCTTTGTCCATAATAAGTTCTGTTGCTTCTTCCATGTCAGTTTATTATTTAACCATATCGTCCGGCCACCACTTTGTCCATGTAGGGCGAGCGCTAGCATTAGTAGCATTTATCTAAACTTTGATTACCAGCACGTACAATGATTAACACGAATGTTGGTGCAAATAGAACTCACTTGTGGTGAGAAACTGAATAAGTGTTGTCGAAGGGTTGAGGGAGCTCGAAGGGGTTGGTATCACTGAACAAGTTGTTCGTCAGTAGAGCCCCAAGAAAACTTTTGAAATGATGTTTCTGTCCACCCACATAAATAAAGAGATAAATCTGTGATCGTGCGGCAAGCCTAATAAGCCACATAAATAAAGAGATAAATATGTGATCGTGCATAAAGTAATTAACAAACCCGGTGTTGTTCTCTTCTGTCCACGGTCCGCCCGCTCCCCACCCCCGTTCTACTTCACACCCCGTCCATCCGCTCCTAGCTTACTCCCTAGCTCCATGTTGCTCATGCTTGCCCATGTGTGCACTGTCAGCCAGCTGGTGGCCCCAACTCGTTCGGCTCCGTCCGCTTGGTGCCAGATGATTAGCACATGGATGCATCCGCCGACCGTACCACCTGCACATCAATGAACAGTGGATTAGTACGTCGACAAGGGATAGAAAAATATAAACAAACGGAATTTACAGAAATCAGCAAACAATAATCTGAATACCTTCTAAATCTCACGTAGCGCAGGGGGTGCTCTGAAAGTCTAAATATCATTGTGTTACAGAAACAATGTTCCTTTCTCAGTCTACTGGGTGCCCTTAGACAGGGACACCTCATTGTCAACCACTCCCGCATCCCTCACCCTGTCAAATCGGGTCGCGGCTTACTCAGAATTCACGAATGCCCGTGCGGCGTCATCGAAAGAGCTAAGCAAATTCTCGCCAACCGCATCACCTTCCAGCAGATGGTCATTACGAAGGATCGATGCCGCTGTCCCTATTCCACTTTCAATATGATGCATCGAGATTCTTTTTATAATAATTTCTCACATGTTTCAATTGAATAATTTGATTATCCGAACCAATTAATGGACCAGAGACGGTTTTTTATTGCTACCTTTAAGTCATACTGTATGTTTTCGTGGTGCTGTTTGTTTTTTCTTTAGGCGGCTTGCAGAATGAATGATGAAGTTTTTTGGGCCTGCATCGCAAATGGGTTTGGCCAGATGCTCGACTGGTTTTACGACCAACTATAGAAGTGTATTCATCATTCCATTGGCATGACCATAATTTGTGAATCAGAAAAGATAGAAAAGCAAACTTTAATGTTAAATATAAAACGAAAGAAAAAAAGAATCCAAGTAATTAGATTTGTAAAAATAAATACATTCGAGATGTTTCATCGATACAATAAGCACATCAGTAGGACATTATAATCATGGTATAAACTTGCTCCCTTTTTTATGACATAGATACACACATACTGGAAAATTTGCAACAACAATAGATAACAAGATTATTTTTAGCTCACCTTCTGATTCCATTGTCGCTTTATCATCAGTTCATCAAAAGTGAAATTAGCCTACGAAGATAACCATGTATACTGAACACACGAGAAAAACACAAGTTTAATCCATCGGCTTTAGAGATCCTTGACAGATGCCATCAGGTTGAGAAATTTGATGTTATGAATAAGGCATGAAGAGAATTGTCTGTTGGTCAACATTTGCAGGAGTAAGGTGGATCAAGGATGAGTTTTCGCCATCGGTAAACAGGGACCTGTTCATGTACAAGCTGTAGGAATAAACTTTAGCATTAATTACTGAATAGCATACAAAATTGTCTAATGTACTGCAAACCATAGAGCAAAATCACATCCCTGGTGTTGAAACACCAGTGGCACAAGGCACTTTGTCCAATTTGTGCTTCCAAGGGTAGTCTCTGAACTCTGACATGGTGGCACCATCACCAACTTACACTCGCCTATCAGCGCAACTGTGATGGCCCTTGCTGGGGCTCATACCTCCGAGTCGTGCCCCTCTTTCCAGAATTTGTCCAAGGTGCCTGAAAAATAATACTTAATTAACCTCCAATGAAAATAATAATACAGCATGTCAGCATGGATAGCTATATGACTGTATTAAAAATTACTCTAATCATCTAATGTGACACAATGGTTTGAGTTGCTAGATATTGTGGGTCATCTAGTTAAATTCAGGTCTTACTTCCTGCTTGCTGCACGAACTTCCTCGGTGGTAAGCATCACAGTCGTCAGCATATAGGTTCACCACCTGAACTTACGCGCACAAGACATGACCTGATGCCCGATGTAGCCACATGCATAGCAGAACCACGGCAAGCGCTCATACTGAAGTTTAAGCCCCACCCTTGTTCTCTTTTCCTTGATCCTTGCTATCATTGCAACTGAAATTTCCAGCGCCCGCTATATACAGGAAAAGCAACCCGTACACGAACAAAGTTTCCTAACTACTCTCCCATCACGTAGTTCAGTTTGGAGGATTGTTCTCATGTCCTTGCATAGAGCACGTACCACCACATCTGTTCTCCAATTCATCGAGACATCAAGAATGTGTACCCATATCCACAGCCAAAGTGCACAAAGTACTTATTGACTCCAAAAAACGTGAACGTCAGATCTGTTAGAAGTATATTTATGTTTAAGATAAAGATAAGAGATAGATATAGGATAGGTTTAACTTGTCCTCTACTCCAAGCCTCTCTCCCTTCATTGTACCTCTATATATACCCCATACGAGGGTCAGATCAACATACAACACAATATTCATCCATCCTATAATTTCTACATGGTATTAGAGCGGTTTGTCCAACGACACCGATCCTAGGACCTTCCACCACTTCCGCAGCGCGCTGCCTCCGGGGAGATTAATCTCTCTCCCCGGGGGCACGACACCCGATCGATCAATGATCAGATTGTTTCCATATATAGATTAGATTAGTTTCAATTTTCGAAATTCCAGTAGATCATCTTTTCTTTTAGCTACAAACAAATTCGACGACCCTCAGATTCTGGAGAAATTTGATGCAAGATTCGTTGACGATGATGGCTTGACGGCAGGCTCGATCATGCCTAGATGCTCCAAGGCGCGAGCTAGGCGGTGCACCCGCTAAGGGACACCGCGCGGCGGTGGAGAGCATGCGCGCTCGACTCCAAGCCGTCCAGGGCCTCGAGGCTCACGCGGCAGATTCTCCTCCAACACCAGAGCCGTCGATCACGCATGCAGAGTAACAAACCCAGGTTCCGTTTACGGGAGGGATTCGAACTCCTATAGATTAATCTCTTGCATGTTTCCGCATGCATCTATGCGTAGCCAAGGTGGATCCAGCCACGAATCAATATTCATGTATGCATGGATGGCATCAAGGAGATCTGCAGCCCTGCGAGGATTCTCTTCCGGTGCAGTCGACGGCTTCCGCAAGCGCCTGCGGGATCCTAGCGATTTGATCCGATCCAGCCGGCAAGCATCACGGCCGCACGCACGGTCTCTGCATCAACCATCAGCCCGCCGGACCCAGCAACTCCAAGCGAGACGCTATGTTCACGTTCGGACTCCCTTCCTCGACTACCCTCCACCACCACGTCCGCTCTACGTCAACATGCGGCGTGAGGCGAGGAGCAGCGCAGGCCGGCCGAACGAGCCAGCAAATTAGGAGACCAGCGCATCATCTGCGCGTTCTGCACGGACGCCGGACAGGAGCAACACAGTCCGGCCACTACGCGAGCACGTCAAGCATCAGGGCAGCCAGGGTTCGAAAGACCGCAGCAACCACCCGCACGAAGGACGCGCGGCCTCCATCGATTCAACCTTCTGCACCGACACCTCTACATCAAGACGCCGCATCATCAAGCTATAAGACTACGCCAAGCTACAAGCCACTTCATCGAGCACATCTACGAGAAGCGACCACGCATGCACCATTCACACGCCAGGCCGGTGTGGAAACAAGTGCAATTCTTCGTCGACTTCTTCGGCGCGACACGGCATGACACTTGGTCGCCGCGAGAGACGCCTTCAAGCGACACTTTATCGTCGACACGCTGCTGCGACGCCATCGCCGACACTTCATCGCCAAGGTCTTCACCAACATCTTCGTCAACACACCGCCGCTGCCTTGTCCACAAGATGGACACCTAGCGTCCTTAGACAGACTTCTGCAAGATGCGACCTCGACGACGGCAATGACCGCGTCACAACGACATCGACCGCGTCATTCATGACGCCACGACTACATCGACACTGTGTCATTACAATGACGACCCTACACAGCCACACGGTTCTGGCAAAACCGATGTGTGCTCGATGGGCTTCCTTCGGTCTTGGCAAAACCGGTGGACTCATCGCTGATGGCACCCTCTGACATCCGCAAGGTGCATCGTCCATGTCTGCAGCTCCGTCATAGCGCATTTTTTTTAGCCTCCGGCTTTATGCGGCTTCATCATCCACGACGACTACACCATCGACCACGACTACCTCGACATTAATGGCTACGTCTGCAGCAACTCATCGGCGCAACTCCAGTCAACAGCGTCCACGTCGTCACTAGCGTCCACGCCACTCCCGCTGTGACTGCGGGAGGGAATAGAGGAGAAGGCAGGAAGGCACCAGAAGGGGACGCAGTCACCGCCCTAGGTGCCGAGCCATCAGAGACGCAGTTGATGATGGCGTGGCGGAGAAGACGACGAAAGCACAAGAGTTCAAATTCAGTCATCATCGTCCGCTTCACTCCCGCTACGACCGAGGGGGAATGTTAGAAGTATAATTATGTTTAAGTTAGAGATTAGGAGTTAGAGATAGGATTGGTTTAAACCATGTATGACTTGTCCCCTACTCCAAGTCTCTCTCACATATTGTACTCTATATATATCTCACACCTATGTCAGATCAAACAACAACACAAATATTCATCCATCCTATAATTTCTACAATTACAAGCAGGCCACCCCATTGCATATTACAGCAAGGCATTGGGCCCCAGAGGTTCTCAATCTACAATAAGGAATTCTTAGCTATCATTATGGCTGTCACTAAATGGAGATCTTACCTTCAAAGAGGCCCCTTCATAATTGTCCATTAGGACATCCCTTATCTGCGGGGTATAATGCTATTTTTGTGGTAGTAGATAGATACACAAAATATGCTCACTTCATGCCACTACTACATCCCTTCACCGCGACTCAAGTAGCTAAATTGTTCATGGATAATGTTGTCAAACTACATGGCGTTCCTCGGTCCATTGTCTCTGACAGAAACAAAATCTTAACCAGTTCTTTCTGGCAAGGCTTGTTCAAGGGATTGCAAACAGAGCTTCAACCGAGTACAACTTACCATCCTCAAACTGATGGTCAAAGTGAATGTGTCAACCAGTGTCTAGAACAGTATTTGATATGTGTTACTCAAGAAACTCCAACAGATTGGGTGAAAATTGTTGCCCATGGCAGAGTTTTGGTATAACAAGTCCTATCACAGCTCTTTAGGATGCTCTCCTTTTAAGGCATTGTATAATAACTGAACCCAACTATGGCATGCTGCCTGACCTAGCCCACAACACCAATCCAGAAGTTGTGCAAGCATTCCAAGAACAGCGTAGCCATGCTGGTATGCTCAAAGCGCAACTAGCTCGTGCCCAAGTCTGCATGAAACATTTGGCTGACAGGAAACGCAGCAACAGGGAATTTTCTGTGGGAGAACATGTTTACCTTCGACTTCAACCGTATGTGCAGAACTCGGTGGTGAATAGACCATATCCTAAACTCTCTTACAAATTCTTTGCACCGTGCAAAGTTTTGCAGCGCATTAGGCCTTCATCATATCGTCTAGAGATACCATCAGGAAGTCAAATTCATCCTGTTTTTCATGTATCTCATTTATTCACACATCCAGATCACACCCTAGTGTATACCTCTCTACCAACACCATTGGGGCTGGATACAGTTGAACTAGAGCCACTACAGATGATTGATCGACGTCTGGTCAAGAAGGGCAATGCTGCTTATCTGCAGGTACTAGTACACTGGAGTTCACTGCTTGATACGATGTCCACATGGGAATGAGGTGTTGTGCAAGCGCTTTCCAGCTGCTCCAGCTTGGGGACAAGCTGCATCTCATGGAGGGGGCAGTATTGCAGCTCCTGCCAGTGACCACCAGCCTGACGACGAGGAGGAAGCAGCAAGGCTAACTAACAAAGAAGAACAGAGCAAGTTGACGTCTAGTGAGGATTAGGTGACGTGTGTGTTTTTGTGGTTGGACCATGTAAGTCGCTTGTCCTGTGGGACCCGCTGGCAGGGCGCTGTTATAAGCCCCAACGAGCAACTTGTTCGATACGAAAGAAACGAGAAAACAATTCTAGTCTCCTTCCTCCTCCCTACCCGCTCCCTGAAGTTTGGTAGCAGACTATGAAGGAAATATGCCCTAAAGGCAATAATAAATTATTATTTATTTCCTCATATCATGATAAATGTTTATTATTCATGCTAGAATTGTATTAACTGGAAACATGATACATGTGTGAATACATAGACAAACTTAATGTCACTAGTATGCCTCTACTTGACTAGCTCATTAATCAATGATGGTTATGTTTCCTAACCATAGACATGTGTTGTCATTTGATTAACGGGATCACGTCATTAGGAGAATCATGTGATTGACTTGACCCATTCCGTTAGCCTAGCACTTGATCGTTTAGTATGTTGCTATTGCTTTCTTCATAACTTATACAAAGTTCCTACAACTATGAGATTATGCAACTTCCATTTACCGTAGGAACACTTTATGTGCTACCAAACGTCACAACGTAACTGGGTGATTATAAAGGAGCTCTACAGGTGTCTCCAAAGGTACATGTTGGGTTGGCGTATTTCGAGAATAGGATTTGTCACTCCGATTGTCGGAGAGGTATCTCTGGGCCCTCTCGGTAATACACATCACTTAAGCCTTGCAAGCATTGCAACTAATGAGTTAGTTGTGAGATGATGTATTACGGAACGAGTAAAGAGACTTGCCGGTAACGAGATTGAACTAGGTATTGGATACCGATGATCGAATCTCGGGCAAGTAACATACCAATGACAAAGGGAACAACGTATGTTGTTGTGCGGTTTGACCGATAAAGATCTTCGTAGAATATGTAGGAGCCAATATGAGCATCCAGGTTCCGCTATTGGTTATTGACCGGAAACAGTTCTAGGTCACGTCTACATAGTTCTTGAACCCGTAGGGTCCGCACGCTTAACGTTACGATGACAGTTTTATTATGAGTTTATATGTTTTGATGAACCGAAGGTTGTTCGGAGTCCTGGATGTGATCACGGACATGACGAGGAGTCTCGAAATGGTCGAGACATAAAGATTGATATATTGGACGACTATATTCGGACACCGGAAGTGTTCCGGGTGATTTCGGAGAAAACCAGAGTGCCAGAGGGGTTACCGGAACCCCCCGGGGAAGTATTGGGCCTTAGTGGGCCTGAGGGGAGAGAGAGGGCAGCAGCCCAGGAGGTGGCGCGCCTCCTCCCATGAGGAGTCCAAATTGGACTAGGGGAGGGGGCGCGGCCCCTCTTTCCCTCTCCCTCTTCCTCTCTTTCCTTCCCCCTTCCCTCTTCCTAGTTGGACTAGGAAAGGGGAGTCCTACTCCTACTAGGAGGAGGACTCCCCCCTCCTTGGCGCACCCCAAGGGCCGGCCGGCCTCCCCCCTTTCTCCTTTATATACGGGGGCAGGGGGCACCTCTAGACACACAAGTTGATCTTCGTGATCGTTTCTTAGCCGTGTGCGGTGCCCCCCTCCACCATATTCCACCTCGGTCATAGCGTTGTGGTGCTTAAGCGAAGCCCTGCGTCGGTAGAACACCATCATCGTCACCACGCCGTCGTGCTGACGGAACTCATCCCCGACACCCTGCTGGATCGGAGTCCAGGGATCGTCATCGAGCTGAACGTGTGCTGAACTCGGAGGTGCCGTACGTTCGGTACTTGGACCGGTCGGATCGTGAAGACGTACGACTACATCAACCGCGTTGTCATAACGCTTCCGCTTTCGGTCTACGAGGGTACGTGGACAACACTCTCCCCTCTCCTTGCTATGCATCACCATGATCTTGCGTGTGCATAGGAATTTTTTTTAAATTACTATGTTCCCAAATAGTGGTATCAGAGTCAGGTTTTATGCGTTGATGTTATATGCACGAGTAGAACACAAGTGAGTTTTGGACGATACAAACATACTGCTTACCAGCATGTCATACTTTGGTTTAGCGGTATTGTTGGATGAAGCGGCCCAGACCGACATTACGCGTACGCTTACGCGAGACTAGTTTTACCGCCGTACTTTGCACACAGGTGACTAGCGGGTGTCTGTTTCTCCAACTTTAGTTGAACCGAGTGTGGCTACGCCCGGTCCTTGCAAAGGTTAAAATAGCACTAACTTGACGAACTATCGTTTGGTTTTGATGCATAGGTAAGAACGGTTTTTGCTCAGCCCGTAGCAGCCACGTAAAATTTGCAACAACAAAGTAGAGGACGTCTAACTTGTTTTTGCAAGGCATGTTGTGATGTGATATGGTCAAGACGTGATGCTATATTTTATTGTACGAGATGATCATGTTTTGTAACCGAGTTATCGGCAACTGGCAGGAGCCATATGGTTGTCGCTTTATTGTATGAAATGCAAACACCCTGTAATTGCCTTACTTTATCACTAAGCGGTAGCGATAGTTGTAGAAGCAATAGATGGCGTAACGACAATGATGCTACGATGGAGATCAAGGTGTCGCGCCGGTGACGATGGTGATCACGATGGTCTTTCGGAGATGGAGATCACAAGCACAAGATGATGATGGCCATATCATATCACTTATATTGATTGCATGTGATGTTTATCCTTTATGCATCTTATCTTGCTCTGATTGACGGTAGCATTTTAAGATGATCTCTCACTAAATTATCAAGAAGTGTTCTCCCTAAGTATGCACCGTTGCGAAAGTTCTTCGTGCTGAGATACCACGTGATGATCGGGTGTGATAGGCTCTACGTTCAAATATAACGGGTGCAAAGCAGTTGCACACGCAGAATACTCAGGTTAAACTTGACGAGCCTAGCATATACAGATATGGCCTCGGAACACGGAGACCGAAAGGTCGAACGTGAATCATATAGTAGATATGATCAACATAGTGATGTTCACCATTGAAACTACTCCATCTCACGTGATAATCGGACATGGTTTAGTTGATTTGGGTCTCGTAATCACTTAGATGACTAGAGAGATGTCTGTCTAAGTGGGAGTTCTTAAGTAATATGATTAATTAAACGTAAATTTATCATGAACTTAGTACCTGATAGTATTTTGCTTGTCTATGTTTGTTGTAGATAGATGGCTCGTGCTGTTGTTCCGTTGAATTTTAATGCGTTCCTTGAGAAAGCTAAGTTGAAAGTTGATGGTAGAAATTACACGGACTGGGTCCGTAACCTGAGGATTATCCTCATTGCTGCACAGAAGAATTACATCCTGGAAGCACCGCTGGGTGCCAGGCCTGCTGAAGATGCAACTGACAATGTTAAGAACGTCTAGCAGAGCAAAGCTGATGACTACTCGATAGTTCAGTGTGCCATGCGTTACGGCTTGGAACCGGGTCTTCAACGATGTTTTGAACGTCATGGAGCATATGAGATGTTTCAGGAGTTGAAGTTAATATTTCAAGCAAATGCCCGGATTGATAGATATGAAGTCCCCAATAAGTTATATAGCTGTAAGATGGAGGAGAATAGTTCTGTCAGTGAACACATACTCAAAATGTCTGGGTATAATAATCACTTGATTCAACTGGGAGTTAATCTTTCTGATGATAGTGTCATTGACAGAATTCTTCAATCACTGCCACCAAGCTACAAGAGCTTCGTGATGAACTATAATATGCAAGGGATGGACAAGACTATTCCTGAGCTCTTCCTGATGACCCTTACAAGCACACTGAAACGCAAACACAAAGGACCCTGAACACCTAGAGTACCCTAAGACAACCATAACACAAGAAGACTCCGAAGCCCAGTGTCATCATCCCTGAATCTTGAGAGAAGACCCCTGCAGTAGAAGGATCTGCAACCAGTTGCAAACAGGTCATCATTTTCGACCACGGTACAATTGCCGCCACGCTGCTTCCTCCTTTCTTGACACCAGCGCTGAGAGGGCATGGACACACCTGCAACAGTCGTCGCCATCTTTGGCTTTGAGTACCGCAAAAAGTGTTCCTTCCGAAAGGAAGAGAACTCGAGTCATCCGACTGGTCCAGCATCGCGGCTGGGCCATTCGCCCAGGCAAAGCAGGATCTCCCACCAGCATCAACGCAGAGGAAGAAGAAGAACAGCAGCAGCAAATCATACCAACAAGGAAGAAGAAAGGTCTTTGTCTTGCTGCATCCATCACCCATCTGAGGACCCAAACGGCCAGTGCCGATGGACCTCCAGCCACCATAGCCTGCGACCTCGACGATATCCGGGGATCCCCAACCTTGCTGGCTCCTAGACGCAGGAAAAAGCCTCGTCTGACCGTGAACGGAGCCTAGAGAAACTTATTCCGACACGACACCACCGCAACAGCCTCGGTAGCGTCTCCCTCAACCCTAACCCTACCACACGCCCACCTAGCGAATAGACCCGAGGTCCCCCCTCTCTCCCGCCGCCGGAGCGGCCGACGGAGAGAGAGGGAACCGACAGCGTCACCAACGGCGCGCAAGGGAAACCTGGTCGCCTCCTTGATCGCCTCGTAATACTATTTTGTGTTGATGGCTTCCCCGCCTGGCTGATTGGTTGTGGCTGCAAGTAACGTACGTGCTATCAGTTGTATTTTTTTTTGAATGTCACCGGGGGGGAGAAGAAATTCTCCCCACCTGAATTGTATTCATTTGTTGCCTATAGGCAATGCAGCCTAATACAAGATAGGGTTCAAGTGAACCAGAAGTACAGGGGGTACAAGAAGGAGAAATAAAACAAAAACAACACACATACAACACATGGTGAGGGGGGACACAACACAACCAGGGACGCCACGGGTGCTCAAACTGCAGTGGCGAGCCGGGACTAAACCATGACACTATACCATCGACGCAATCGAAAAGCACCGGGCAACCAAGACTGCACAACGCCGCGACACCACCTGTGTCATGGGGTACATTCGAACGGTTACGCCTGGCCGAGACGACGCCACGGCACCTGTGTGCCACCGGCGTAGTCGAATGGCACCACCAAGCATAGAACACCAAAAACAACACAAAAAAGGGGCACCACGGGCACTCGAACTGCAGCGGCGAGCCGAGATTAAACCATGACACTGCACCGTCGACGCAATCGAAAAGCACCGGGCAACCAAGACTGCACAACGCCGCGACACCACCTGTGTCATGGGGTACATTCGAACGGTCACGCTGGGCCAAGACGGCGCCACGGCACCTATGTGCCACCGGCGTAGTCGAAGGGCATCACCAAGCATAGAACACCACAGAGCACACCCAAAACATCACAAGACCGGGGGTTGAAGACAACGCCATCAAGATGGGAACGACGGGAAGCGTCGCCCCTGTCTCGGCCAGCAGCAGCCGGCCGACCATGGATTTCTCCCAAACCCCGGTCACATCCTCTACACGACGAGACGCAGAGCAGCCGCCAATAGCGAGGGGTACCGCCAAAAATGGACGGCTCCAGATCTCGGTGAATCCGACCGGCAGAGACACCGGCAGGCACCCTTGAGGCCGAGGCCACCGATGAGGAGCACTGGTGCGGCGCCCCCAACAGGAAAGGCTACGAGATAGCGGCAGCCCATCGGGGGAACTGGAAGGTGGAAGGCTCCAAGGAGCAGGAGCCACGACGCCACCTTCGTTTGGCAAGCACGCAAAGGAGCACGACAACGACGAACAAGGTGGGGGCGAAAGACGCGACAACTAGATCTGCAGAAGACGAGACGCAGAGCGCGCAGCAGGCGGTCGATGACGGGAGCTTGAGGGCGAGAGGTGGCGGAGGCCTGCGCAAGAGCGTGGAGCAGGGGGACGCCGCGCCCAGCTCAGCAGGCAACGGTGGGTGGCACCACCGCCGAGGCAGCCCCAAGGCCAGGCCACCGGAGCCACCCGAGGGTACCAGAAGCCCGCAGCCACGGCACACCGGCCCGATCCGAAAGGAGGGAGTCGGCTGACCCCCGAGGAGCGGCCAGAGGGAAGCATCACGCCAGATCCGGACGCCCCGATGCGGACGAGGGGAGGGAGCGGCAGGACCAGAGCACGCGCGCGGGGCAGATCCCGCCGCCGCCAGCCGTCGACGGGCTTTGCCCGACGTTGTTTTGCCGGCGGCGGCGAGGGGGGCGGTGGCTGGTGGAGATTCTGTGGCGGCGGCCGGCGGGGTGCCCAGCCGAGTCGCCTCATAGAGACGACGTGGGGGCTTGTCTATTTTCTCTCCGTGCTATCAGTTGTAGCGTATGTATCACCATCTGCACGACCATTTTGCAGTTGTTAGGAGTATATGGGAGCTAGATCATTGCGCATACCCCTTCATGCTGCAGATCACGCGTTCAAATCACATCAGCCGCCATTTTTGCATATATTTTGCTCGCTCACGGATGGAACTGACACGTGTGTGGGAACTTCTCGTTAGAAAAAATAATTCCAAGGGTTTTTCAAAACACGTCGTACATATACCGTTCAGGCAGGCCCCACACCATGTGGCGTGCTTAGTCAGCACTGTTTCCATATATAAATGTTTTTTGCACCATATATGTATACCAAAGTCAAGTTATAGCACCACAATGTATGTCACAAGTTTTGGCACTAAAGTGATTTTTCATGCGGCTCCGAGGTTCGGCGGCGGGGCGGCGGTATTTAAGGAGGGGGGGCTGTTCCGGCTTGGGGAAGGGGGCGCCCGCGGTGGAGTCCGGCTCGGACTCCCGTCGGCGTCCGTGCGGGGCACGACGGCGCGCGCGGGGGAGGCGGCGGCGATGCGGGCCGGCCTGGCTGGGCCTTTGGCCCAGTCGGGCGCGAGGTTTATTTTTTTAATTTTTTTAAACATTCCACCGAAAAGAAAATTCCTAGAAAAATAAATAAAAATCTAAAAATTCCAAAACAAGTTTTCTTCGTCTAAATAAAATATTTAGAACAAGATGAACTTTTCTTGGCCCCTAAAATGCAATTTTTAAAACATGCAAATTTTTCTAGGGCAAATAAAATCCCGAATAAACTCAAATAAAATCCGAAAATAATTTTAACATTTTTCCTCTGATATTTCAATTGTTTTGGAGAAGTCATATTATCTCCCCTCATTTATTATTTAAAATGAAATATTTTCCGGAGAGAAAACAATTAAAATCAAAATCCTCGTCTTCACTATTTGATAAAATTTCAAATATGAAAATTGAAAAATCCCCAACTCTCTCCGAAGGTCCTTGAGTTGCTTAGGATTTCGAGGATTGCAAACGAAAAAGCAATAAAATATGATATGCATGGATGACCTATGTATAACATGCCAAATTGGAAATTTGGGATGTTACAAACCTACCCCCCTTAAGATGAATCTCGCCCTCGAGATTCGGGTTGGCTAGAAAATAGGTGCGGATGGTCCTTGCGAATATCCTCTTCTCGCTCCCAGGTGGCTTCCTCCTCAGTATGATGACTCCACTGAACTTTGCAAAACTTGATCACCTTGTTGCGAGTAACTCGACTATCAAACTCAAGAATCTTTACTGGCTTCTTCTCATAGGTCAGATTATTATCTAGCTGAATCGCCTCCAAAGGTACTGTATCATTCAACTGTATATCGGCCATCTCAGCATGTCACTTCTTCAGCTGTGATACGTGAAACACATTGTGTACTCCTGACAATCCTTCAGGTAACTCCAGCTTGTAGGCAACTTCTCCCATCCGTTCCAAAATACGATACGGTCCTACAAATCTCGGGGCTAATTTTACCTTAACTCCAAAATGTTTTACTCCCCTCAAAGGTGATACTCGTAAATAAGCTCTATCTCCAATTTCATAGGTTACTTCCTTGTGTTTTGAATCTGCGTAACTCTTCTGTCTGGACTGAGCTATCTTTAGTCTGTCTCTGATCAGTTTAACCTTCTCTTCGGATTCCTTGATCAAATCTGGTCCAAACAATTGGCGGTCTCCTACCTCATCCCACATCAATGGTGTTCTACATCTGCGTCCATACAGAGCTTCGAACGGTGCCATCTTCAAACTGGCCTGGTAGCTGTTGTTATAAGAAAACTCCGTGTACGGCAAATTGTCATCCCAACTAGATCCATAATCTAGCGCACGGGCTCTCAGCATGTCCTCCAGAATCGGATTGACTCTTTCTGTCTGTCCATCTGTCTGAGGGTGAAAAGCGGTACTGAATTCCAATCGAGTACCCAAAGTCTGGTGTAACTGATGCCAAAACTTTGAAGTAAACTGGGTTCCTCTATCTGATACGATGCTCCTTGGAACTCCATGTAAACATACGATCCTGGTCATATATATCTTGGCCAACTTTGCACTTGTATACGTTGTTTTCACCGGGATGAAGTGAGCTACTTTAGTGAATCGATCCACAACTACCCATATAGAATCATATCCTGCCTTGGTTCTGGGTAATCCTGTAATAAAGTCCATACCAAGTTTGTCCCACTTCCATTCGGGTATTGGCATAGGCTGTAACAGTCCTGCTGGCTTCTGATGTTCTGCCTTCACTCTCTGACATACATCACATACGGCTACATACTCGGCAATATCCTTCTTCATTCCAGTCCACCAGAAACGTTCCTTCAAGTCCAGATACATCTTGGTGTTTCCGGGATGAATTGAGTATGGTGAGTCATGGGCCTCTTGAAGTATCAACTTCCTGATCTCCGAATTGTTGGGTACATAAATCCGGTCCTCAAACCACAAGGTATCGTGCTCATCCTCGCGAAAACCTTTGGCTTTACCTTCGCCCATCCTCTCTCTTATCTCAGCAATCTCTTTGTCCTCCTTCTGAGCTTCTCGAATCTTGTCCAACAACGTCGACTGAACCTCCATTGCTGCAAGAAAGCCTTTTGGAACAATCTCCAATCGTAGTTCCATGATTTCCGCAGCTAACTCTTTTGGCATTCCTTTGCTCACAAGAACATTAGCATAACTTTTCCGGCTCAAAGTGTCTGCTACGACGTTGGCTTTTCCTGGATGATAGTGTAGCTTCATATCGTAATCCTTTATAAGTTCCAACCATCTCCTTTGTCTGAGGTTCAACTCCTTGTGGGTGAAAATGTACTTCAAGCTCTTATGATCCGTGTACACATCACAACGGTTTCCAATAAGATAATGTCTCCAGGTCTTTAGCGCATGCACTACGGCTGCTAACTCCAAATCATGTGTGGCATAGTTCAACTAGTGTGGCTTTAGTTGTCGTGAGGCATACGAAACAACTTTTCCTTCCTACATAAGCACACAACCAAGTCCCAAGCGAGAGGCGTCACAATACACTTGAAACTCCTTGCGTATATCTGGCAAGGTTAGCACTGGGGCTGTAGTCAGTCTTTCCTTCAGCTCTTGAAAACTTGTCTCGCACTCCTCCGTCCATTTGAACTTAGTATCCTTCTTTAACAATTCAGTCATTGGTTTAGCAATCTTGGAAAAATTCTCAATGAATCTCCGATAATATCCTGTGAGTCCAAGGAAACTGCGGATCTCGCCAACTGAAGTGGGTACCAACCATTCAGTGACCCACTGAACCTTACTGGGATCCACTGCTATACCTTCTCCGGATATAACATGCCCAAGAAATCCAACTTCTTTCAACCAAAACTCGCACTTGCTGAATTTGGCGTATAACTGGTGTTCCTTGAGTTTCTCGAGAACCAAACGCAAGTGTTCCGCGTGCTCCTCTTCGCTCTTCGAGTATATCATAATATCATCAATAAATACCACAACAAACTTGTCCAAATACTCCATGAATACCTTGTTCATCATACTCATGAAATAAGCAGGGGCGTTAGTCAGTCCAAATGACATAACCGTGTACTCATATAATCCGTACCGCGTGGTAAACATTGGCTTGGGTATATCCTTCTCTCGGATCTTCAACTGATGGTATCCCGATCGTAGATCAATCTTTGAAAACACCTTAGCTCCTTGTAACTGATCAAATAGATCATTTATCATCAGTAAGGGATACTTGTTCTTTATCGTTACTTCATTTAGAGCTCGGTAATCAACAACCATCCTCAGGGATTTATCCTTCTTCTCCATCAAAAGTACTGGGGCTCCCCAAGGTGATGAACTTCTACGAATGTAACCTTTCTCCAACAACTCCTTAATCTGCTTCTTAATTTCCTCCAGGTCATTTGCTGGCATCCGATAAGGTCTCTTAGATATCGGCCCTGTACCTGGCAATAGCTCTATCAAAAACTCGATGTCTCTATCCGGTGGCATACCTGGTAACTCTTCGAGGAAAACATGACTCAAGTCCCTTTTTGCGGGTGTAGATGGGTTAGAGCGATTCTGATTATTGTTGGCTCCATTCCCATTCCCGTTCTTCGCACCATTATGGTTATGCGATCCTCCTCCAGCATGGTTATGGCCTCCATGGTTATGAACAAGTCCTCCCGAGTTCGGGGTTAAGCGAGGCTTCTGGTGAGCTCCTGAGTTGTATTTCCCTTGTCCATACTTCCTCTTACGATTATCAATCTGCTGTTGCTTCCCTTCAATCATTAGGGCCTTATCTACCAACTCCTGGTAGTTGTTGAAGGTTGCTACCATCAACTGCATACTCATCTCATCATTCAGCCCTACCATAAACTTCTCCTGCTTCGCGGTGTCTGTGGCCACATCATCAGGGGCATAACGTGATAACTTGCTAAACTCATCCACGTACTGGCCAACAATACGGTTCCCCTGGCGCAGATTGCGAAACTCACGCTTCTTCATCTGCATAGCTCCAGTCGAGACATGGGCAGTACGAAAACCCTGCTGAAACTGAGCCCATGTGACAGTGTCGATAGGATAGGTGGTTGTGAAATTCTCCCACCATGCTGCTGCAGGTCCATCTAGTTGGTGTGCGGAAAAATGCACCTTCTCAGCATCTGTGCATCCTACGGTGGTTAACTCCCTTCCAATACGACGTAGCCAATCATCTGCAACTATTGGCTCGATGCTACTGGAGAACACCGGCGGCTGTAACCTTAAGAAACGGGCGAGGTTATCCACTGGCGGTGGGTTGTTGTTGGCATTGTTGTTATTGGCATTGCCCTGGTTCTGAACTAGCAATTGCATCAAGGCATTCTGTTGCTGGATCAACTAGGTGATCTCTGGTGGGAAAACAAAATCGGGGTCTCTTCTCGGAGGCATCTGATGGGTTTAGAGGGAAGAGATTAGAATAGAAAAAGATCTAGGGGAGAAACACTACCCATATGTATATGAGGCAAACACAAGCATTCATTCAATCAATCAAGCAAGGGCATACAAAACGGTCTAGGACTATCGCAAAAGTGCTCACTACTAATAGTTACATGGGGGAATACTATTATTATATGGTGGTCATCTAGAAATTTTGATCGGTGGAAGACTCCATGATGTCTGCTCCAGCTTCATCTTCGTAGTCATCATCACTTGAATCTGAATCGGTGTCGTCGATGATGATGTAGTTGTCCGGACGAATGGGGTCTTCTCTTGGAACTGGTCCTCCCATGAAAATTCCGATCTTCTCGACTAAGTCGTCATTCTTCTCCAATAGGGTCTTGATTTCCTCCTCGTATCCATCGCCTGTGAACTTGAGTTCTTCCTCCAACTCGATGATCCTAGCTTTCGCCTTTTTCAACTCCATCATATCTGCGCACATCTGGTTCTCCTGATGTCGAATGTGCTGGTTTTGCTCCTGGATAAATGTTGCGACGGATCTATCCTTCCTGGTGCTGATCATCTCCCATTGTTCATCTCGGCGCCCACATATTTGATAGGTGGTGTCCTCAAGCTCCTTGTTGTAGATTTCTCCAATGCGTCCCATGGTAATATGAGCTGCCATACTCTTGCCAAGGCTCCAGGTTGGTGCTTCGAAAGAAAACTCTATGGGTTTAGAATTTGGCGAAAGCGTTCTTCCTGGAACTTGTACTTGAATCATCCAGCGCTCTTCTTCTGGTAGAGTGGCGTTGTACGTCCCGGTGAAGCTTGGTATTCCAATATTCAAGTACCTAGTGACTTCCTTCAAGTGGCGTCCAAAAGGTGAGTCTTCATCCGGTTGTGCAAACTTATTCTTCATCTCCTTTATCCTAAAGAGTGGAAAAAGAAGAGGAGTCAGAAACGAGAAGAGAAGAGTGACCTATGATTTATCTTAGTGGTCGTGTCCTACACTCAGCGTGTGCTCTGATACCATCTGGTAGCGACCCGACCTCAGATGGTCAAGTCTCTGTGCTTCCGTGTCATCCCTGGATCGGTAATGCTGACACACACAATACTCGAAGGATTTATAACAGAGTAGCAATCACACACTTATTACATTGAATGTCTCAAAAGAGAACTTACTACAATAATATGGCTTAAGGCCATCTAATGCGATAACAGCGAAAGGCTTGGAAGATAAAGTGAGTCCATCAACTCCAACGGCATAGCTGAGCTTCACGGCAATGACCTACGAACCTTACTCCTCATCTGAAAAGTCTGCAACATAATACGTTGCAGCCTGAGAACGGGTCAGCACATGGAATATGCTGGCAATGTAACACAAAAGAGAAATAACAGAATAATGCTACCACCACATGCATATTTGGCTGGTGGAAAGCTCTAAGGTTACAGTTTTGCGAAAAGCCAATTTTTCCCTACTACAAAGGACTCAGTTTTAATTTAACTATCATGGTGGTTGAAACATCATTTGAGAAGGTAACCCCAACTCAATGATCCCAATTAAAATAGTTAATATCCCAGCAAATATTAATTTAAGAGTGTTGAGATACATGCGAATACTCAAGTACTAGATACTCAGAATTGTCCATAACCGGGGACATGGCTAACCATGATTAGATTGTACACTCTGCAGAGGTTTGCGCACTTTTCCCCGCAAGACTCGATCGCCTCCGCTGATTCCTCGCACTACATGATGTTTGAGAAACGGATGACCGAGACACAGTCTTTCAGAAACATTAACTCTCTACTCCGGGCAGACCATACCAAACCTACAAACCCACTACCTGCTGATCCACCTCTTCAAGAGCTTCACGTAACTTACTCAACTATGCTAGAGCCCATAATAGCTTGCGGCTGCACACGGAAGTTAATAGCATTAATAGACTCAGTTCCCTTTGAGCCTGGGTGGCGGTCCATAGGAGAATCACACGGTAACCCCGAGATTTCCAAAAAAACAGGCAATCACTGGATACCCCAGGTGCCTCAATCCACCCAGATGTGTATTAAAGTTGCCACCTTAAGTAAACCTTTAATTAAAATCTCACATCTGTCATGGAAATCTCTCAAACCCAATCCATGTCTACGAGCATAGCATGGCAAAATAAGCACAACGTAGAAGTAACTCCCAAGGGTTTGATAATAAACAGGGCAATAGGTTCTACCTCAGCAACTACTTCCCAACCTACAAGTTAAAGACATCCTAGTCATGCAATGTTTGAGGGTTGAAACTAATGCATAAAAACTGGGTATGAAAAGAGCATGATCAATGTGTTACTTGCCTTGCTGACGATCCGGGAATCCTAGAGACTCGTAGTAACACGCTTCGCACTCTGGGAATTCTATCGCAAGCAAACAATAACATACATAAGCAACAAACAAAGATGCACAAGTAGAACTCCTAATAAAAGAGTTTGACCGGAGAGTTCAACTTAAGAACTCCGGTTTGCAAAAAGAATCAAATTAAACGGAGCAACGAAACTCAAACGGCGAAAGAAACAAGATCCGTTACTAATCTGAACTAGGGTCAAATTTTATAGGGATAAAAAACTTGTTTGAGTTGATTATTCGGAAAGAGGGTTTCGAGATGAAACTCCAGGCGCTTGAATCGCCTGATTCCGATAAACGAGCGAAAAGCTAAACAGGTTTGAACATCGGATCAGAAATCGCGATCAGAATAATCGCGGAATAAATCCGATAAAAAGAAATACGACGAACAGCTAAACGAGCGAACGTTCGTTAGCAGAAACCAAACAGTGAACACGTTCGTTAGAACGAACGGACGAGCAAACGTTCGCTAAGTAAATAAACCGACGAAATAAAACCGATCTAAAAAAACGAACTAGGGTTTTCAAAAAAACCGAAGGGTTATTTTTAAAAAAAACAGCGGTGAGGGTGTGGCTACCTCCGGCGAGGTCGTCCGGCGGGGCGGGCGTCTCCGGCGGTGTTCAGCGAGGGGCGGCGGGGCTTAGGGAGGGCGCGGGGCGGCGGCGGCGCTAGGGCGGCGGCGG
>NC_041381.1:703506090-703507379 GCF_002162155.2 Triticum dicoccoides
CGGTATTTAAGGAGGGGGGCTGCTCCGGCTTGGGGAAGGGGGCGCCCGGGGTGGAGTCCGGCTCGGACTCCCCTCGGCGTCCGTGCGGGGCACGACGGCGCGCGCGGGGGAGTCGGCGGCGATGCGGGCCGGCTTGGCTGGGCCTTTGGCCCAGTCGGGCGCGAGGTTTATTTTTTAAAAAAAAAACATTCCACCGAAAAGAAAATTCCTAGAAAAATAAATAAAAATCTAAAAATTCCAAAACAAGTTTTCTCCATCTAAATAAAATATTTAGAACAAGATGAACTTTTCTTCGCCCCTAAAATGCAATTTTTAAAACATGCAAATTTTTCTAGGGCAAATAAAATCCCGAATAAACTCAAATAAAATCCAAAAATAATTTTAACATTTTTCCTCCGATATTTCAATTGTTTTGGAGAAGTCATATTATATCCCCTCATTTATTATTTAAAATGAAATATTTTTCGGAGAGAAAATAATTAAAATCAAAATCCTCGTCTTCACTATTTGATAAAATTTCAAATATGAAAATTGAAAATCCCCAACTCTCTCCGAAGGTCCTTGAGTTGCTTAGGATTTCGAGGATTGCAAACGAAAAAGCAATAAAATATGATATGCATGGATGACCTATGTATAACATCCCAAATTGGGATGTTACAGCTGCCTTCCCGACTTCCTCTATCACGTCCTCCACGGCCCAAGTGATGAGCGCAAGGACCCGGACGATGGCCACCAAGGCCAAGGGGGGGGGCACTTGTGAGCCACAATATTAGCGGGCGCCCACCCTGGGGTGTACCGTCTGAGCTTGTGGGTCCCACATGTCCCTGTTTGCCCTACCTCCAAGTCAATAAGTACTGTCTTCTCGAGAAAAAAAATCGGAGAGAAAGAATTATCACGTTTTACGATACGAAGCTGCCGCCACTTCATGTTCTTCATCGGGAGGGATGATTTGTAGTCCGTCTGGGGCTCCGGGGAGGGGGATTCATTGCTGTCGTTACCAACAACAGCTCTTCATCGACAACCTCATGATGCTCAACACCGAGAGTGAGTAATTCCATTGTAGGCATACTAGAGGTAGATGGGGATGGATGAAATTTTTCATGTAATCGAGTCAATTTGTGGCTTGGTCCCTGTTTGATTGCATGTTCTTCACCTGCATCTATCTTGTATGCATGTTTTATTTCTCGATGATGATTTAGTTTCGCCCGTGTTTCTAATTCTTCACTATGATCTTCGTCAAATTCATCAGAGTTTCACGAATTTCTTAAATTTTTCCATTCACCCCCCCC
>NC_041381.1:703507548-703584587 GCF_002162155.2 Triticum dicoccoides
CTTTAGTACCAAGTATCAAGTAAAGAGTAAACACATATTGCCAATTTATGACCGAGCTTAATTTCCAAGATTCAGTTGCCAACTACTCAATTCATACTGCACAATTTTCTTCAAATATACTTACCTAATAATACACTAGAAAACACTTTTGAGATTTTTTTAGACAATATGCTTTAGGAAGCTCTCTATCATGATATTTAAAGATATTTAAATAAACATAGGTTCACACACCCATGCAATTTGTATACACTATATAGTTTATGCAATCATGAAAATGAACTTTTGCTAAGAGACATAACTTAATTTAGCATACTTTTTTACTAATGTATGTCACAGCAGTTTGACAAGGAATACAATAACTAACAATTAACAATATTGTTGTGTGATTAAATATGCCAACTAAGGGCATAACATCATACTATATTAGGTTGTAGTCTATGAAATAATATGTATAGAAGAATATAAAAGTTTAGTACAAAAATATATGTAATTGTATTTCGTCGGGGTTCATAAGGGTGGCAGAGCTTCCCCGGCCCTGGAAATGGAAACCCCACAGGTAAGCCCGGTAGATATGATGGCGGTGATGAACAAACAAGCAATCTGAGGGAGTTACAGGGCTCACCTGGTGAGTAGAGGCTGCAGACGGACAGATCTGACCGCCTTCAGCGCGTACACGGTGCCTGCCCGAAGCGCCGCCATTAGATCAGGAACGCTCGTGGGCTCTCTCTTTCCTCCACCGCCGCCGCTAAGGTTTAGGGTTTTGGGGGTGGAGAACAGAGAGCGTGAGTATAAATAGCGATCAGCCCAGGCCGTAAGAGGCCGCATTCGTCTCAGCCAAGCGAGCAGAAAGGCCCAGGTAGCAAGCCCAGCCGGACAAGACCCAACCAAAAATAAGATGGACGGCCGTCATAGGCCAAGCCCACAACCCTATCCACATTGGCCCGGCAAAAACAAAGAGAGAAGCCCAACAATGACCATTCGGAAGGAAAAAAATTGTCAGAGCGTTGAGCTGTAAAAACATTGCAAAAAGGCCCTTGGAAATCATGTAAACTCGTCAGGCAATGGAACCCTGCTACAAGAGCAGATCGGGTTCTTGGAGAAGAAATCTTCAAGCCAAAAGAAATTCAAACACAGTTGTTAAACAACAACAACCGAAGAGCAAAAAAATTGTCGAAGTAGAGATCCAGCTTGCTGGACTTTGATCAAAAAAATCTGAATACCGGATCTGTTATTTGTAAATTGAGCGCCGCACCAAGATACAATGAAGATCTCGCTTCGCCGTCTCATCGACGAGGAACCACGGATGGGTTATTTGCACACATCACAGCGCCATGTAACCAGCCTAGCACGTTGCCGTAGAACATGAAGGCCAGATGCAAGGCGTTGGGATGCATGGATGAGCCTCGCCTTGTTGTGGCGATCGAGAGGTTGAAGAAGAAGCAAGATGAGGCGACGGCGCTAGGTTGGGAGGGAGGGCCAAAGGGGCGAGACGGGAGGCTGAGGGGCTGCTTATATATGCTGGGACGCGCCGGCTCAGTAGGAGCTCACTGACCTACGTGGCACGGGAAGGACACCTGGGGCAGGCGCGGGACCCATCTGCCATAGAGCCACGTGTTGTGCTTTCGATCGGGGCGGGCGCCCGTTTGGGCAACGCCCATCACACGTGGACCCTGCAGCCAACCCCGACCCGAAAAGTCGTGACACGCACGGGATCTAAGGTTCTCACACTGTCTCCTCCATCTACGCCGTCGGTTGAGAAGCCGCCGAGATCGCACGGCCCGCGGTGTCCCACAGGAAGCACACGATCCGCGTACTCTTCCCTCATTGCTCCGGTCGCCAGTGAGGTAGAGTAGGACATGGGACATGCACCGGCTCACGGCACTCAAGGCGTCGCTGTCTCCCACGCCCGACTCTTCCTCATCAGAGCCTGTCGCTTGCAATCGTCATGGACGTGAGATCGATGATGGCTTCATCATGGGAGGAGCAGGCGACATCCACCAAGACATGGTTGCGATGCCCGGGATGGTCGTGCACCATATGGGGCGCTGGAGAATGCGACTCCGCCTCGCCAACGTCCGCCGCCGAGAGGGTTGTTGTCGCCTCCCGCGTCCACTTCCTCGCAACACGGACACGCCTCGCCATATTTTTGCTGGGCGACACAAATGTGTTCACCTCCGCCTCAATGCTCCAATGAAGTGGTTGTGCATCTGTTGTCGTGTTCGCATGCCAGGCGGAACCCCTCTCCCGCCTCCGGTAAGGCAGCGGCGACACACCTCGCGCCGAATCCATGTGCCATTTGGCCGTACGCAATGGATTCCCGACGGAAGGAGTCCGGGCGGTGCTGTCGGGCGACCTCCTCCCGAGAGTGGCAGAGCACAAGGGAGATGGTCATCTCCTCCTCGGGGCCGCATGGTATGAGCTCTAGATCAATGGATCTAGAGGTGTAGGACTCAAATACGTTGTCCGCCATGCCGAGAAGGTTGGAGATTGCTGGTCGGGGGCTTGGGTGGCGGAGTGGACTGGAGCGAATTGGAGTGGAGTGGCTAGGGTTTGGTCCGGGGAGCGAATGGAAACCAATATATGTGGGATCGGGTGGGCCAGCATGGGTAGAGTCCAACATGGAGGACACGTCCGGGCTACCCCATATCCGCCCCATATTTAGGTTAGATATGAGGGGTGCTAGTCAGCCCGGGCGTTTGAGGCCAGTTTGAGGCGCCCATCTCGATCAGTTTTTTTGATTGGCTAGTGACCAGATTGTCTTCCTTGTTTGATACAATTTGAGTCGCCCAGCTGTAGATGCTCTAAAAGCTGCATCGCGGGGCAGCACTGGCATGTTCAATGATGTCTACTAGACAACTGTTCTTGTAGACTCGTGTTGGGCCTCTAAGCGCTTAGTTTTGTAGGACAGTAGCAAATTTCCTCAAGTGGATGACCTAAGGTTTATCAATGTGTGGGAGGTGTAGGATGAAGATGATCTCTCTCAAACAACCCTGCAACCAAATAATAAAAAGTCTTTTGTGTCCCCAACACACCAAATACAATGGTAAATTATATAGGTGCATTAGTTCGGCGAAGATATGGTGATACAAGTTTAGTAATGATAGTAGATATTGATTTTTGTAATACGAACAATAAAAACAGCAAGGTAGAAAGTAACAAAAGTGAGCACAAACGGTATTGCAATGCTTAAAAATAAGGCCTAGGGTCCATACTTTTGCTAGTGTAATCTCTCAACAATGATAATATAATTGGATCATATAACAATCCCTCAACATGCAACAAAGAATCACTCCAAAGTTTCTATCGAAGAACGTAGGACGAAAACGTGCATCAACCCCTATGCATATATTACCCCAATGTCACCTCGGGAATCCGCGAGTTGAGTACCAAAACGTACATCAAGTGAATCAATAGAACATCTCATTGTCACCGCAGATATCCCATCACAAGACATACATCAAGTGTTCACAAATCCAATATTCAATCTAACATAAAAAAACCTCAAAGAGCAAGACTCAATTCATCACGCGAAGGTAGAGGGGGAAGAACACCATAAGATCCAAACAAAGCTCGCGGTACATCAAAATTGTACCAAATCAAGAACATGAGAGAGAGAGAGAGAGAGATCAAACACATAGCTACTAGTACATACCCTCAGCCACGAGGGTGAACTACTCCCTCCTCATCATAGTGGCCGCCGGGATGATGAAGATGGCCTCCAGTGATGATTTTCCCCTCCGGCAGGGTGTCGGAACGGGCTCCCGATTGGTTTTTCGTGGCTACAGAGGCTTGCAGTGGTGGAACTTCTCGTCTAGGTTTCTTTTAGGAGGTTACAGTATATATGAGGGCAGTTGGCATGGTAATCAAGTCAGGGGGTGCTCAAGGGCCCCACAAGCTCGGGAGGCGCGCACCCCAGGCTTGTGGCCTCCTTGATCACCTCCTGGTCTAGCTCCAGTGCTCCGTGGGTCTCTTTTGGTCCATAAATGATCACCGTAAATTTTTAGCCTATTTCGGGAACTTTTATTTGTGCACCGAAAAACCGACACCAAGGTAGTTCTGCTGAAAACAATATCAGTCTGGGTTAGTTCTAATCAAATCATACCCCATAAAAAATTATTGTAAACATGGCATGAATACTTCATAAATTATAGATACATTGGAGACGTATCAGCATCCCCAAGCCTAATTCATGCTCGTCCTCGAGTAGGTAAATGATAAAATAAATAATTTATGAGGTGTGAATGCTAGCATGGTGTATAAGTTTGATCAATGATAGTTCCAAACACTTTTTCTAGCATTATTATATATCATAAACAGTAGCTCATCTCATAAAACTTCTCATGATCAAGTAGCAAGCTATCCACATATTAAAGCATAGACCATAAACTTTCTTGAAAACTAACAAACTATGTTCTCAGTCGTCAGACAATTGCAATTCATCTTATTTTCAGGAAGGGTCTATTTAAGAGCTTTGATTTAGCAAATTCCACATACTCAACTATCATATAGTCTTCCATGATTGCTGACACTCAAACCATATTTTCACAACAAATAGCATCGATCGAACATGGAGAAACATAGGGGCTTAATGTTTCGAATCCCAACTTATTTATCATATAAATAATTGTCAACAATAATAATTCATGATCAAATATATTTGAATGGCCATATATGCTTGGATCTTTCCCCACCACATGATACTTGCCAACTAGAGAATAATTGGGGTTGAAATGAGAAGGAATACCACTAACTCTTGCATGAAGGTAAAAGATAGTCCCTTCATGGAGGGAAGAAAGGATTTGGAGAGGTGCCAGAGCTTGAAGCTTTTAAAACAGAGATGAATATAATTTTGACAATTATGCTCTCATTGTCAATGCAACGACCGAGAGTTCCCAATATCTTCCATGCTAGACACATTATAGGCGGTTCAAAAACAAAAAGGTAAGGTTATTACTCCCCCTCCACCAACAAACATAAGCCATGGATAGCCGAATACTCGGGTGCCCTCCATACCAACAATGATCCAGGGGAGTTTTGTCTCATTATTATATTTTGAGTTTGCTTTTGATAATAAGACTGAGCATCCCAATTCTTGGTCACTTTCTCGTGAATGACAAGTGAATAAACACTCATCCTAAGAATAACCCACATATCATGGAAGATACTGACCGCCCCCTGTCGCTTCATGAGCGATTTGAGCATACAAATTATTTGAAGATTTAGAGTTTGGCACATGCAAATTTACTTGGAACGACAGGAAAATACAGCATATAGGTAGGTATGGTGGACACTCATGGAAGAAACTTGGTTCAAGGATTTTGGATGCACAAGCAGTATTCCTGCTTAGTACAAACATTTTGGCTAGAAAAAGATCCTGAGCAAGCACCACATGTTGGAGGGTCCATAACAATATAACTTCTATACAAATATACCCAAACATAACTCATTACGTTGTCTTCCTTGTCCAACTTTAACTAATTTGCTCAAGTTTGAAAACAATTAATGGGGATCACAATCATAGAAGATGTCCAAGATAGTATATTTATGTGTGAAATCTCTCTCCTTCAATATTCTTTCATGAATTGTTCAAGTGATCCAATGTTGTGTTTGCTAACTTTTAGTAAATTTTACCACATATACTTCTTATATGTGAAGTCATTACTCCCCATGCGATAAGCATATGAAACATATATAATTTCAGATTCATGATATTCAATTCATTCAACCATTTACTCATAGGATATAAGTGAAGCACGAGAGTAAATGAGAAACTACTCCAAAAATATATAAGTGAAGATCAATGAGTAGTCAAATAATTAAGTAGCTATGTGAGGACTCTCTCTTATTTAAAAATTTCAGATCTTAAGTATTTTATTCAAACAACAAGCAAAAAATAGCATTCCAAGGATAACACATATCACGTGAAGAAGCAAAAACTTAGGCTCAACCAAAACCGACCAATCATTGTTGAAGAAGGTGGGATGCCAATCGGGGCATACCCAAGCTTAGATGCTTGAGAGTTGAGACTTCTTTAAATATTAACTAGGGATGCGTTGGGCATCCCAACCTTGATCTCTTGTGTCTCCTAAATTCCTCTCATATCACAGTTTCCCTACTTCTTAAAAACTCCATCCACACAAAAACTCAACAAGAACTCATGAGATAAGTTAGTATAAATAAATGCAAAACCTTATCATTATCTATTATGGAAAATCACTAAAATTATAATTTGACATTGCATACTAAATGTCTCTACTTATTTAATACTTCTATCCTCAAATATAATCATTAAACAAGCAACCATACGCAAACAATGCAATCATAACAACAATCCATCTAAACAGAACAGTTTGTAAATGATTGAGGAAGATCCATACTTTTCTAACTCCTAAAATTCTGGAAAATTACCACACTTCAAAAAAATTGTTATAGCTCAACGTGTAAGAATTTAGAGATTTTATCATGTTCCGACTATTCACAAATATTCAAAACATAACAACAAACTTTATGTTTTCAAACAACAACACAGAATTACCACATAAAAAGCCCACACTCAAGAGAGCTGCAAAATCGCCAAAAAACACACCGAAGCTGAAGATGATGAAGAAGGTCAAAGTTAATGCTTCCGACGATGCCATATACAAGCAATATTGTTGCACAAATTACCACATAAAGGACCCTCCCAGAGGCAAGCTCTTGTAAGTGTGTTTTTAGCACTTTTTTCTGCTGAGAAATTGTTCGTTCTATCCATCTTGTTTGCCGCTAACTGAGCCACTATTTTTTTGCAACATGCAGACCTCCATTCATTAGGATAGGTAGTTTTGATGTTTCTTTCAAGCATTTTAGCAACGGGCTAAAAAAGCGAGCACATTTGAACAATAAGGTCATGTAGCTTTATGTTGAAAGCTTCAATATCGAGCACATGTATAGCAAAAGCAAACCTGGGAAGTTTGCGTTCTCACCACATACAACTGTGAGTCAACTACCCATTTTTTATTTTTTTCACAATAGAGTTTCTGCCCGCAACTTCCATTTATTTCTAACCAATAGCTTGTTCTTTGCATCAGTCTAAGCTTGGTGTGGACCCAAGTTCATTCCAGACACGTTCTTGCAGCAAAGATCTCGAGAGGGCCTATGAAAGAAACAACATCATGAAATCTGATCAAGTAAAAAACTTTTGTTCTTGCATCAAAGCTATCCTAGCACAACATGTCTATTTTTCTGAAGTTAATTTTTGTTTCTTAATTTTGCAGTTGTTCTTCATCATTGTCAAGGACGGACACTGGGCAGTAGTGGTTGCAAACTTGATGCAAAAAGAATTCAATGTTTTTGACTCGAGGGGTGATGACCCTGACTATGTCAGCATCCTTGAGCAGCCATGTTGCAATCTGGTATGGACGCTACACCTCTTTCCTTTCTCTTTTTTCATTTTTTCTCCATATAAAAATTGATGTTGTGGTACCAATCATAGAACATCCAACTGTGTAATCCATCTTCTTGCAATATCAAAGTTTGTAGGTAGCCAACTTCAAGACTTTGGTCAGAGAATGAAACCCATGGAACCTTGACTTTGACAAGTTTGATTGTCTCAGCCCGAATGGGTACCCACAGCAGTCAACAACGTATTGTTCTCTGACCATTTTCCTTTTTTTCATGTGTTCATCCACAACTTTTCTATGTTTTGCTGTCAAGTGAGCAAATTTTATATGTACCTGTGATTATATATTTTTTACTTTTGGCAAGTTTGATTATGGGTTCTTTGCTATTCTATACATGGAGAATCTTACTGACAGGGGGATGAGACCATTCAGCACGGTATGCCCATTTTGCTATGCAACACTACTAGCTACATAACTTGTTTTTCAGAACACTTGTTGTTTCCATTTTGCTAGTTTTCTAATGGTAATAATGTTTTTTGTATTTTTCTCCTAAATAACTTACGAAGCTCCCTTGTTGTATGCCCAGGACACGGGGTCATTGTTCAAATTCCGATCATTTGACGCGGCGAAGCTTTTTAAGCACCCTCAAAACACACTCGACTCAGCCGAAGAGTTCCAGAAACTGTTGAGTAGCTCATAGAAGATGTCAATCAGAGCAAAGTCTTTCCTAGATAGTTTTAGGCTATTTTTTGTGGGGCCATGTATGTGCTACATCCTTTTGTGTAACTGGAAACAACAAGATGATGTTAACCGTCTACTTTGTCTTTTGTGGAACTCAAGCTGGAGCATGTATCATGCTGGGGCATGTCCCTTTTTTCCTCTTTTTTCTTTTGAAATACTGGAGCATCACCCATGTTTGTGCTGTCAATGTGAACTTGAGTGTTGGCAATGTGAACTAGAGGCGGATGTAGAGATGAATGAAAATGACTAGCGTTTCTGAACTATCCATGCAGATATGTGAACTATCCATGTTGCAGTTTTGTTTTTTTGCTTACTGGTTTTCTGAAATAAGGCGTCCTACCCGTAACAACACATGCCATGTCCCAGCATCCATGTATACAATAGATTTTTGCAAGCATCGGAAACGGGATGTCGCAACATGAAACAAATGGGACATTCATGTATATGCAAATGGAGGAAAAAATGTACAACATGAATCACGAAACAAAGCATTACTGGAAATATGGCAAAGACCTCAAAACTACGGCACAAAATGTGAGATATCTTGTATGTCTCAAATCCAGGACACACATAACATATCTTGTAACAAAAATGTGAGCTATCTTTGTATCTTTGTATGTCTCATATTGAAATAGGAACTGAATACATCATCAAGGTTGCAAAAAATAGTATTTTTGAATGTTTTTGCTCAAGCACATGAAGTGAGGCTGAAAAGAAAATGTAAACATCCTTCAACAGGACCAAGAACTTTCCCAAGTTTTTCTCTCATTTTTTCTTCCTAGAGGTTGAGTTGCGTTGCTTGGGCAATTCTTGGATCATTTGTCATCATGGCTCTCCAGTATGCATAAGTTGGCACATGTCCCACCTCGAAGCAGAATTGACATGTAGGTTGTGTTGTCGCCGCCTCTGTCGCAGCTTTTAGGGGTCCACACATCTGCACGCTGTGACCTTCTTCTTTGCAGAACTTGCAGCGAATACTCCTTTTTTCAGATTTTGGCTTCACTACTGCCATTGGCTTATTCTCTTCTTGTTTTGACTTCTTCTTCTGATTATCATCTCGCTGCTCCACCAGAGTCTTCTTCCTCTTCTCTCTTTCAGTTGGCTACCTTTCTTAGGGACACGAGCTGGGTTTTGTAGCATCTCTGTGCTTTGAGGTTGTGGTAGTTCATCATTCAACGCTCCCGTTGCAGCAGCAGGTTGCGTTGGGGGTTCACTGTGCTGCGTTGCTTGTTGTTCTAGCAGTCCTCCTCTTTTCACCGCTGCTATGGCAGGCTCAAGAACTTTTATTGCTTCATCTAATATCTTGTATGCATGATCATTGCAACATGCATCAGAGGCGAGCCATGTCAACCTTCGTCACAAGGAGTTGTATTTGAGCTTGTTTGTCGAGGGGTGCCCAAATTCCAGCAATCGCCGAGTTCTGGCCATGCTTGTTGTTGCTGCTTCAGACCACCTTTCCAACAAGTATTGTTGTGGAATAACTTGCACATTGAGGTGTACCATCACCCTTATTATGTGGGCGCAAACTAGGCCATTCATCTCAAAGTAGTGGCAACTACATTGAAAGAAGAGCTTTGGGTTCTCATATAAGCTTGATGTTAGATTGACCATGAGGCCTTGCCCTTGGTACCCAGTGTCTTGGTTGATAATGTAGCCGGTAGACGCAGTCACTTGTTTCTGGAACTTGCCAAAGACATTGGGTGTGTAGTAGTCAGCAGCTTGGCGCTCAATGTTGTATTTGCAACATCACAAAAGGAAGCAAAGTTCACAAAACAAATCATGACAAAACATTTTTTTCGTTGGATTTTTTGCTTTGGTATAGTGAAGTTGGCCTACCGAGAGTATAGTGGAGGAGCTGTCGTTTCACCAGTGAAGCCAGCATTGTCCTCGCGATCAAGCACAGTTTCCTGGCATAGTTTGTACTATTGCACAAACCTCCATATAGAATCAGCAGGACAAATCATTGTCTTGAAATATGAGTTGAGCCCCTCAGACCTGCCTATCGTGCTTGTGAACGGGAAGAAATTGTTCTTGAAGTACACTGGAGCCCACATATGTCTTGTTCGCCAAATGTTCTTCAAGTGTTTGTTTTCAGCAACTTCGGAACACTGCAACATGTGTTGCCATGTTTCCTCAAATTCTTCAACCATTTCAGAGTTGTTGATACAAGTGTAAAACACATCTGCAAATGCCTCATCTCTGCTCAGCAGCCTCCCCAACTTAGAACGTGCGTTGCTAAACACTTGAAACTTGCAACACCTATGGCAAGTATTTGGGAGCACCTGCTCTATAGCTGTTGCCATTGCTTGGTCCTGGTCAGTCGTTATGTTCTTTGAATGCTCATTGTCCATTGCAACCATCCATTGCTCAAAGACCCAATTGAACGTTTCAATAGTCTCATCCGGCAACAAGGCACATCCAAGTGAAATTGTTTGGAGGTGGTTGTTGATACCAACTATAGGACCTAAGGGCATGTTGTATCTGTTGGTGCAGAAAGTTGTGTCAAAGAACACGCAATCTTTATATTTCGGGTACAACGCCCTTGTCCTCCCATCAACCCAAAACAATGCAGTCACAGAGTTCGTGGAAGGATCTTTTTGCTTCGCAAAGAAAAACTCTGGATTCTTGGCCTTCCTCCTCTCAAAGTACTTCACTGTCATATCCATGTCTTGTTGTATTATCGCTTCTCGTAGCTTTGCATGTTCATTCGCAACATCCCTCTTCACATACAGCAGTATCCTAGGGTCACCTCCATGTATCCTGCCAAGGAAACTCTTGCAATCTGAATTTGACAGGTTAATATCATGCAACGTCAACAAGAGTTCGTAATCCTCAGCAAGTATTTTGCGGTGCGAGCGGTAGTATCTAACACACTCTAATTGTTGCATCAGTGAATGTGTATGCTCCGCAACAAAGCAAGTGACTTTCAATCTCCCCTCCCTAAGCCCAACAATCATGTGTGCCTTGCAATCATGATGGAGAATCCTGTTTTTCTGACGTGTTCTTGTCACATCCATTTCAGCACCAGGCCGCCTACTGGAGTTGCATGTTTCTGTTGCAATGCTCCCTGAGGTGCTACTTGTTTCAATTTTATCGGGCTTTCTAGCGTGCACACACCCAAAGACCCTCTTGATATGCATCCTCTTGTTTCTGTCCTCTCTTTTGGTTGTACTTTGTAGAAGATACTAGATCATCGATGGCGCGTGTTGCTGCGCCCGTCTTTCAACAATAGTAAATGTGAGAGGTTGATGCAATAATGTGGTAGTATTTTATCCAAATGTCAAAAGTTAGTACTGTTGGGGAACGTTGCAGAAAACAAAAATTTTCCTACTCGTTTCACCAAGATCATCTAGGAGTTCATCTAGCAACGAGTGATTAGATGCATCTACATACCTTTGTAGATCGCGCACGGAAGCGTTCAAAAGAACGGTGATGATGTAGTCGTACTCGACGTGATCCAAATCACCGATGACCAGCGCCGAACGGACGGCACCTCCGCGTTCAACACACGTACGGGACGGGAGACGTCTCCTCCTTCTTGATCCAGCAAGGGGGGAGGAGAGGTTGATGAAGATCCAGCAGCACGACGGCGTGGTGGTGGATGCAGGGTGTCACAGCAGCAGGGCTTCGCCGAGACTACGAGGGAGAGACATAACGGGGGGAGATGGAGGCGCCAGGGGCTGGTGTAAAATCCCTCCTCTCCCCCCCACTATATATAGGGGTGCCAGGGGGGCGCCGGCCCTAGTAGATGGCATCTACTAGGGGGGCGGCGGCCAAGGGGAGGTTTCCCTCCCCCCCAAGGCACCTAGGGGTGCCTTCCACCACATGGACTCTTCCATGGTGGAAACCCTAGGCGCATGGGCCTATAGGGGCTGGTGCCCTTGGCCCATCTAGGCCAAGGCGCACCCCCTACAGCCCATGTGGCCCCCCGGGACAGGTGGCCCCACCCGGTGGACCCCCGGGACCCTTCCGGTGGTCCCGGTACAATACCGATAACCCCGAAGCTTGTCCCGATGCCCGAAATAGCACTTCCTATATATAATTCTTTACCTCCGGACCATTCCGGAACTCCTCGTGACGTCCGGGATCTCATCCGGGACTCCGAACAACATTCGGGTTTCTGCATATACATATCTTCATAACCCTAGCGTCACCGAACCTTAAGTGTGTAGACCCTACGGGTTCGGGAGACAAGCAGACATGACCGAGACGACTCTCCGGTCAATAACCAACAGCGGGATCTGGATACCCATGTTGGCTCCCACATGCTCCACGATGATCTCATCAGATGAACCACGATGTCGAGGATTTAATCAATCCCGTATGCTATTCCCTTTGTCTATCGATATGTTACTTGCACGAGATTCGATCGTCGGTATCCCAATACCTCGTTCAATCTCGTTACCGGCAAGTCACTTTACTCGTACCGTAATGCATGATCCCGTGACCAGACACTTGGTCACTCTGAGCTCATTATGATGATGCATTACCGAGTGGGCCCAGTGATACCTCTCCGTCATACGGAGTGACAAATCCCAGTCTTGATCCATGTCACCCAACAGACACTTTCGGAGATACCCGTAGTCTACCTTTATAGTCACCCATTTACGTTGTGACGTTTGGCATACCCAAAGCACTCCTACGGTATCCGGGAGTTACACGATCTCATGGTCTAAGGAAAAGATACTTGACATTGGAAAACTCTAGCAAACGAACTATACGATCTTGTGCTATGTTTAGGATTGGGTCTTGTCCATCACATCATTCTCCCAATGATGTGATCTCGTTATCAATGACATCCAGTGTCCATAGTCAGGAAACCATGACTATCTGTTGATCAACGAGCTAGTCAACTAGAGGCTCACTAGGGACATGTCGGTGTCTGTTATTCACACATGTATTACGATTTCCGGATAACACAATTATAGCATGAATAAAGACAATTATCATGAACAAGGAAATATAATAATAATGCTTCTATTATTGCCTCTAGGGCATATTTCCAACAGTCTCCCACTTGCACTAGAGTCAATAATCTAGTTACATTGTGATGAATCGAACACCCATAGAACTCTGGTGTTGATCATGTTTTGCTCTAGGGAGAGGTTTAGTCAACGGATCTGCTACATTCAGGTCCGTATGTACTTTACAAATCTCTATGTCTCCATCTTGAACATTTTCACGAATGGAGTTGAAGCGACGCTTGATGTGCCTTGTCTTCTTGTGAAACCTGGGCTCCTTAGCAAGTGCAATAGCTCCAGTGTTGTCACAGAAGAGCTTGATCGGCCCCGACGCATTGTGTATGACTCCTAGGTCAGTTATGAACTCCTTCACCCATATTGCTTCATGTGCTGCCTCCGAGGCTGCCATGTACTCCGCTTCACATGTAGATCCTGCCACGACGCTTTGCTTGCAACTGCACCAGCTTACTGCCCCACCATTCAAAATATACACGTATCCGGTTTGTGACTTAGAGTCATCCAGATCTGTGTCGAAGCTAGCGTCGACGTAACCCTTTACGACAAGCTCTTCGTCACCGCCATAAACGAGAAACATTTTCTTAGTCCTTTTCAGGTACTTCAGGATATTCTTGACCGCTGTCCAGTGTTCCTTGCCGGGATTACTTTGGTACCTTCCTACCAAACTGACGGCAAGGTTAACATCAGGTCTGCTACACAGCATGGCATACATAATAGAACCTATGGCTGAGGCATAGGGGATGACGCTCATCTCTTCTATATCTTCTGCCGTGGTCGGACATTGAGCTGAGCTCAATTTCATACCTTGTAACACAGGCAAGAACCCCTTCTTGGATTGATCCATATTGAACTTCTTCAATATCTTATCAAGGTATGTGCTTTGTGAAAGACCTATGAGGCGTCCTGATCTATCTCTATAGATTTTGATGCCTAATATATAAGCAGCTTCTCCAAGGTCCTTCATTGAAAAACTTTTATTCAAGTAGGCCTTGATGCTGTCCAAGAGTTCTATATCATTTCCCATCAAAAGTATGTCATCTACATATAATATGAGAAATGCTACAGAGCTCCCACTCACTTTCTTGTAAACGCAGGCTTCTCCATAAGTCTGTGTAAACCCAAACGCTTGGATCATCTCATCAAAGCGAATGTTCCAACTCCGAGATGCTTGCACCAGCCCATAAATCGAGCGTTGGAGCTTGCACACTTTGTCAGCATTCTTAGGATCGACAAAACCTTCCGGCTGTATCATATACAATTCTTCCTTAAGGAAACCATTGAGGAATGCCGTTTTGACGTCCATTTGCCATATTTCGTAATCATAGAATGCGGCAATTGCTAACATGATTCGGACGGACTTCAGCTTCGCTACCGGTGAGAAAGTCTCATCGTAGTCAACCCCTTGAACTTGTCGATAACCCTTAGCGACAAGCCGAGCTTTATAGATGGTCACATTACCATCCGCGTCTGTCTTCTTCTTAAAGATCCATTTATTTTCTATGGCTCGCCGCTCAATGGGCAAGTCAGTCCAAGTCCATACTTTGGTTTCATACATGGATCCTATCTCGGATTTCATGGCTTCTAGCCATTTGTCGGAATCCGGGCCCGCCATTGCTTCTTCATAGTTCGAAGGTTCACCGTTGTCTAACAGCATGATTTCCAAGACAGGGTTGCCGTACCACTCTGGTGCGGAACGTGTCCTTGTGGACCTTCGAATTTTAGTAGGGGCTTGATCAGAAGTATCTTGATCATTAACTTCCTCTCTAGTCGGTGCAGGCACCTCAGGAACATTTTCTTGAGTTGCGCCATTTTCCGGTTCAAGAGGTAATACTTCATCAAGCTCTACTTTCCTCCCACTTACTTCTTTCGAGAGAAACTCTTTCTCCAGAAAGGACCCATTCTTGGCAACAAAGATCTTGCCTTCGGATCTAAGGTAGAAGGTGTACCCAATAGTTTCTTTTGGGTATCCTATGAAGACGCATTTTTCTGACTTGGGTTCGAGCTTTTCAGGTTGAAGTTTCTTGACATAAGCATCGCATCCCCAAACTTTTAGAAACGACAGCTTAGGTTTCTTCCCAAACCACAATTCATACGGTGTCGTCTCAACGGATTTCGACGGAGCCCTATTTAAAGTGAATGCGGCAGTCTCTAAAGCATAGCCCCAAAAAGAAAGCGGTAAATCGGTAAGAGACATCATAGATCGCACCATATCTAACAGAGTGCGATTACGACGTTCGGACACACCATTACGCTGAGGTGTTCCAGGCGGCGTGAGTTGTGAAACTATTCCACATTTTCTTAAGTGTGCCCAAAACTCGTGACTCAAGTATTCTCCTCCACGATCTGATCGTAGAAACTTGATTTTCTTGTCATGTTGATTTTCAACCTCACTCTGAAATTCCTTGAAATTTTCAAAGGTTTCAGACTTGTGTTTCATTAAGTAGATATACCCATACCTACTTAAATCATCAGTGAGGGTGAGAACATAACGATAGCCACCACGAGCCTCAACACTCATTGGACCGCACACATCAGTATGTATGATTTCCAATAAGTCGGTTGCTCGCTCCATTGTTCCTGAGAACGGAGTCTTGGTCATTTTACCCATAAGGCATGGTTCGCATGTGTCAAATGATTCATAATCAAGAGACTCTAAAAGTCCATCAGCATGGAGCTTCTTCATGCGTTTGACACCTATGTGACCAAGGCGGCAGTGCCACAGGTATGTGGGACTATCATTATCAACCTTACTTCTTTTGGTACTCACATTATGAACATGTGTAGCATCACGTTCGAGATTCATAAAGAATAAACCATTCACCATAGGAGCATGACCATAAAACATATCTCTCATAAAAATGGAACAACCATTATTCTCAGATTTAAAAGAGTAGCCATCTCAAATTAAACGAGATCCTGATACAATGTTCATGCTCAAAGCTGGCACTAAATAACAATTATTAAGGTTTAAAACTAATCCCGAAGGGAGATGCAGAGGTAGCGTGCCGACGGCGATCACATTGACCTTGGAACCATTCCTGACGCGCATCGTCACCTCGTCCTTTGCCAGTTTCCGCTTATTCCGCAGCCCCTGCTTTGAGTTACAAATGTGAGCAACTGCACCGGTATCAAATACCCAGGAGCTACTACGGGCACTAGTAAGGTACACATCAATTACATGTATATCACATATACCTTTTGTTTTGCCGGCCTTCTTGTCTGCTAAGTATTTGGGGCAGTTCCGCTTCCAGTGACCGCTTCCCTTGCAATAAAAGCACTCAGTCTCGGGCTTGGGTCCATTCTTTGGCTTCTTCCCGGCAGCTTGCTTGCCTGGCGCGGCAACCTCCTTGCCGTCCTTCTTGAAGTTCTTTTTACCCTTGCCTTTCTTGAACTTAGTGGTTTTATTGACCATCAACACTTGATGTTCCTTTCTGACTTCTACCTCTGCTGATTTCAGCATAGCAAATACTTCAGGAATGGTCTTTTCCATCCCCTGCATATTGAAGTTCATCACAAAGCTCTTGTAGCTTGGTGGAAGCGACTGGAGGATTCTGTCAATGACCGCATCATCCGGGAGATTAACTCCCAGCTGAGTCAAGCGGTTATGCAACCCAGACATAGTGAGTATGTGCTCACTGACAGAACTGTTTTCCTCCATCTTACAGCTGAAGAATTTGTCGGAGACTTCATATCTCTCGACCCGGGCATGAGCTTGGAAAACCATTTTCAGCTCTTCGAACATCTCATATGCTCCATGTCTCTCAAAACGCTTTTGGAGCCCCGGCTCTAGGCTGTAAAGCATGCCGCACTGAACGAGGGAGTAGTCATCGAAACGTGCCTGCCAAGCGTTCATAACATCTTGTTCTGCAGGGAGAACGGGTGCGTCACCAAGCGGTGCTTGTAGGACATAATCTTTCTTGGCAGCTATGAGGATGATCCTCAGGTTCCGGACCCAGTTCGTATAGTTGCTGCCATCGTCTTTCAGCTTGGTTTTCTCTAGGAACGCGTTGAAGTTGAGGACTACGTTGGCCATTTGATCTACAAGACATATTGTAAAATATTTAGACTAAGTTCATGATAATTAAGTTCAACTAATCAAATTATTAATGAACTCCCACTTAGATTAGACATCCCTCTAGTCATCTAAGTATTACATGATCCGAGTTAAACTAGACCGTGTCCGATCATCACGTGAGACGGACTAGTCAACATCGGTGAACATCTTCATGTTGATCGTATCTTCTATACGACTCATGCTCGACCTTTCGGTCTTCCGTGTTCCGAGGCCATGTCTGTACATGCTAGGCTCGTTAAGTCAACCTAAGTGTTTGCATGTGTAAATCTGTCTTACACCCGTTGTATGTGAACGTCTGAATAAAACACCCGATCATCACGTGGTTTTTTGAAACAGCGAACTGTCGCAACGGTGCACAGTTAGGGGGAACACTTCTTGAAATTAGTATGAGGGATCACCTTATCTACTACCGTCGTTCTAAGTATACAATATGCAAAACATGATAAACATCACATGCAATCAAATAATAAACGTGACATGATATGGCCAATATCACATAGCTCCTTTGATCTCCATCTTGGGGCTCCATGATCATCTTGTCACCGGCTTGACACCATGATCTCCATCATCATGATCTCCATCATCGTGTCTCCATGAAGTTGCTCGCCAACTATTACTTCTACTACTATGGCTAACGCGTTTAGCAATAAAGTAAAGTAATTTACATGGCGTTTCTTGATGACACGCAGGTCATATAAAAGAATAAAGACAACTCCTATGGCTCCTGCCGGTTGTCATACTCATCGACATGCAAGTCGTGATTCCTATTACAATAGCATGAACATCTCATACATCACATATAGATCATTCATCATTCATCACAACTTTGGCCATATCATATCACAAACCACTTGCTGCAAAAACAAGTTAGACGTCCTCTAATTGTTGTTGCAAGTTTTACGTGGCTGAATTAGGGTTCTAGCAAGAACATTTTCTTACCTACGTTAAAGCCACAACGTGATTTGTCAACTTCTATTTACCCTTCATAAGGACCCTGTTCATCGATTCCGCTCCAACTAAAGTAGGAGAGACAGACACCCGCCAGCCACCTTATGCAACTAGTGCATGTTAGTCGGTGGAACCGGTCTCACGTAAGCGTACGTGTAAGGTTGGTCCAGGCCGCTTCATCCCACAATACCGCTGAAGCAAGAAAGGACTAGTAACGGCAAGAAAGTTGACAAATCTACACCCACAACAAATTGTGTTCTACTCGCGCAAGAAGAACTACGCATAGACCTAGCTCATGATGCCACTGTTGGGGAACGTTGCAGAAAACAAAAATTTTCCTACTCATTTCACCAAGATCATCTAGGAGTTCATCTAGCAACGAGTGATTAGATGCATCTACATACCTTTGTAGATTGCGCACGGAAGCGTTCAAAAGAACGGTGATGATGTAGTCGTACTCGACGTGATCCAAATCACCGATGACCAGCGCCGAACGGACGGCACCTCCGCGTTCAACACACGTACGGGACGGGAGACGTCTCCTCCTTCTTGATCCAGCAAGGGGGGAGGAGAGGTTGATGAAGATCCAGCAGCACGACGGCGTGGTGGTGGATGCAGGGTGTCACAGCAGCAGGGCTTCGCCGAGACTACGAGGGAGAGACGTAACGGGGGGAGATGGAGGCGCCAGGGGCTGGTGTAAAATCCCTCCTCTCCCCCCCACTATATATAGGGGTGCCAGGGGGGGCGCCGGCCCTAGTAGATGGCATCTACTAGGGGGGCGGCGGCCAAGGGGAGGTTTCCCTCCCCCCCAAGGCACCTAGGGGTGCCTTCCACCACATGGACTTTTCCATGGTGGAAACCCTAGGCGCATGGGCCTATAGGGGCTGGTGCCCTTGGCCCATCTAGGCCAAGGCGCACCCCCTACAGCCCATGTGGCCCCACGGGACAGGTGGCCCCACCCGGTGGACCCCCGGGACCCTTCCGGTGGTCCCGGTACAATACCGATAACCCCGAAACTTGTCCCGATGCCCGAAATAGCACTTCCTATATATAATTCTTTACCTCTGGACCATTCCGGAACTCCTCGTGATGTCCGAGATCTCATCCGGGACTCCGAACAACATTCGGGTTTCTGCATATACATATCTTCATAACCCTAGCGTCACCGAACCTTAAGTGTGTAGACCCTACGGGTTCGGGAGACAAGCAGACATGACCGAGATGACTCTCCGATCAATAACCAACAGCGGGATCTGGATACCCATGTTGGCTCCCACATGCTCCACGATGATCTCATCGGATGAACCACGATGTCGAGGATTTAATCAATCCCGTACGCTATTCCCTTTGTCTATCGATATGTTACTTGCCCGAGATTCGATTGTCGGTATCCCAATACCTCGTTCAATCTCGTTACCGGCAAGTCACTTTACTCGTACCGTAATGCATGATCCCGTGACCAGACACTTGGTCACTCTGAGCTCATTATGATGATGCATTACCGAGTGGGCCCAGTGATACCTCTCCGTCATACGGAGTGACAAATCCCAGTCTTGATCCATGTCACCCAACAGACACTTTCGGAGATACCCGTAGTCTACCTTTATAGTCACCCAGTTACGTTGTGACGTTTGGCATACCCAAAGCACTCCTATGGTATCCGGGAGTTACACGATCTCATGGTCTAAGGAAAAGATACTTGACATTGGAAAACTCTAGCAAACGAACTATACGATCTTGTGCTATGTTTAGGATTGGGTCTTGTCCATCACATCATTCTCCCAATGATGTGATCTCGTTATCAATGACATCCAGTGTCCATAGTCAGGAAACCATGACTATCTGTTGATCAACGAGCTAGTCAACTAGAGGCTCACTAGGGACATGTCGGTGTCTGTTATTCACACATGTATTACGATTTCCGGATAACACAATTATAGCATGAATAAAGACAATTATCATGAACAAGGAAATATAATAATAATGCTTTTATTATTGCCTCTAGGGCATATTTCCAACAAGTACTCTAGTATCCAATTATGTGTATATACTTGCATAATTTCATTTTAACTTAACATTTTTGAGGCAATCATTTTAATGTTAGGGCCTTAGTCGAATGCCAAGCGCCTCGCCATATTCAGAAGGCATGTGACATGAAAGCAGAAAAACACTACATCGTTGATCGATGAGTTTAAAAGTACGTGCGTTAAATGTTGCAGGGACAATCTTCATACGATTGTCTATTCTTATATAATATACTTTTTGCAGGTGATATTCTCATATAACTTTGCATGCTAAGGAAGAAATGTTGCGGGTGATACATTTTAGTCTGATATGGTGTATCGTAATGTCATGGCAAATATTGATATTTATATAGGAAACTAGAGCCATGTACATGGGTAAGTATTGACTGAAGGGATATCATGAATGTATATTTGACACACCAATGTTTTTCTCTAAATCTTGCTATAACAGTCTACGAAATATGTGTGTCTCAATACAATACGTTTGAGCCTAAATGTCCTTTGGGAGCGTTTGACTGAAATAATGCAGGAAATATTTCACAGGAAGAAAAACAATTTAATATGCAACACATCAGCAGGATATAATTCTTGCAACAAACGTTTTACTATTCTTTTGCATAATTCCCTGCTTACGTGCCTTGCTAACAATATTTCTGTTGGCATGTGCCTGTAACAGATCTAATCTCCACGCATGGCAAAATGCATGAGCACCCCGAGCAAAATGCTACAAAATATGAATGTAAAAAACATCAATTAATCATGCAAAACAAGCTGATATTCCTAATTAATAAGGTCATGGCGCCCTCTCAAAGTTAAAATTAAAATGACTAAATGAAAATGGACAAATGAGACCTGAAACTTCTAAGTTGTCACCCTCTAACAAGTTTAGGAGTACAACATAATTCAGTAATAATCAGAGCAATTTCAACATTGTTCTTTACAACAATTTCAACACTGCCAATGGCTCAGTGCACTACATAGAAGACTTCAATGGGCTGAATCAGAAAGGTTAGTGAACATCGGTACTTTCACTGCACAACAATCAAAGTATTCGGTATTCAGTATCTATTCTTATAGAAAAACTACATTTCTGAGAGCAAAAACCCTGCTGAAGACTGGCTTTCAGAGTAGTCCATACCAAGAACACCAGCCATCTCGCCTTCAAACTAGCAGAATTGGCTTGGTTGCCGGAGGAAAAAAACAATATGATAGCGAGGGCGGAAAATCCCATTCATCGCCTTTTGTGACGTATTGTCGCTATAATGCACATGCAAACCACTATAGGGCCGTCCCATTAGCTGTTGTTTTCCCTTTTTGTGTGAATTAAAATATTCTCTATTGTGTTAAACTCAAATGTGGTATGCCTCAAAATAAAATCTCTGGTAAATAAACCTCTGAGGTAATTTTTTTAAGCATCCAAAAATACCTAGAGAAAAATAATGTGGGCATGCAATAACATGGATCATGGAACAAAATTACAAATCTTCGTAAATTCTAGTACAATACTAACACATGATTTATAGGAGTTAGTATTGCTCCACGTACCTAACAATGTTAATTATATTTTCTTGTTTAGCTTCCTGCCAGTAAAATTATAATCGTATATTGGTAGACTGCTCAAGTGCTCAACTATATGGTAACAAATTGATTGACCATTGAGAAATCCCGACATATAGAAACTTCAGTACTCGGTGGTTGGAGAAGTCAAAGGTTCTTATGTACAAATAAAATGGTATAATCAGGAGAAGCCAAAGATTTCTTATGTTAACAAATAAAAATGTATGATCAGCTCTGAACTGATACAAAATTATATCCATAACAAGTAGGCATTACTATTTCTTTGCAATATATATCAAATCACACTTTATAATATATGTAGGTTCCATATAAAACTCATCTTACAGCAACTATGATATAGTAATTGTGATCATCAAATGGTAAAATAGGCAGGCACCTAGGAATAGTCAAGACAACATGTGTATTTCCAAAGCCAAGGTTCATAGATTTTGAGAAGAGCTAATCACAAATCCATATAACCTGCACCGGCTCAACATTATTCGAATAATATTCAGATATAATGAACTGAATAGGTGGTATAAAGGAAAAAAGAAAGATGTGCAAGCAAACAACATGGGCGATTATACCTAGGTTTTTCCATCTTAGGAACTGAGCAAATACTCGGAATCATTAGAGGTGTTTAATTCGTGGTTGAACGTATGCATTCACTTAGTTACCAATTCAGTTGTTCAATTAAACAAAGGGCAAGTGCTCCAGACAATTGACTTCATGTACATATGCTGATCTGTAGCAGGTGACATGATCAAACAAGATATTTTATTGCATAACTGTTGCACATATCAAAAAGAAGTGTCCATCGGCAGTAGTACAAAATGAAAAACAAACATAATGGTTCCGGTGAGGAGAAATTACAGATCAATATGAGAAGAAGTGCCACTGGAAGGAAGCACGCCGTCAATGTCAACCGGCATGAATGATCACGGCACACCCCCAGCAAACAATGACAACCACCTGCGTTACAGGAAAGGACATCGATTGAGACGAATGGATCAAGACACAAGGCAAGCTGGCAAGTCACGGTTGCCTCCGCTGTTCGAGGTCAGGGGCATAGGACGGGCGCCGCTCCCGCCCAGCGTCGTACGCCACACGAGGGTTTGCTAACGAAAGGACGGAGGAGCGGCGTGGTTTAACGCCAGACGGAGAGTGCTACAACCGTCAACAGAGAGCCCACTGGGCCCGACTTAACATCAGGCATCTAAAATTGCCATAGGATCAGCTCGAAGAACCAAAGAAACCAACCAGTCCGTAGCTAAAATTCCTACTTGGAGAGAACTTGTAATCATTTCAAATTGAGAATTAGACGGATAACATATCAGTATATATATGTAGACAACAACTGAGAATTGGAACCATCACATCACCTTGAAACCAAACAGAGGTGGAATCTAAGCATCACCCATCGCTTTTGTACTGGAGATTGGTTTGCAAAAATGAGCAGAGTAGGAAAGGGCAACGACAAGGTTGGGATTTTATAGGCTCGCATGAATATACGGAGACACGATTAACCTCTCAATTAATCACTTAGAATGCAGGATTAACCTCTCAATTAATCAATTGGCATGAATATGAATGGGTGATGAAACTGACATGTCCGGAGCATCAATTGGCATTAATTGCCTATTAACCTCTCAATCAATCATTGTTTGCGATTGAACTTCATGGCTGTTGGCCGCGTCCAGCTGCGCTCCTCGCATCCGTGCCCCATCCGGTTGTGCCGCTAACCTACGTGCAACCGAATGACGTCCATGCGGCCGAACGGTCCACAGAAGCGCTGTATGCCTTGTCCGTGCAAACCTAAGCAGCCGCCGATGCAATCTGAGGCCATGGTCAGGCGGCGCAATCGGAACAGAGCAGGGTCATGATCCATTGTTTTAGGGTTCGTCATGACGTAAGAGGTTTTATATGCTAATACGCTACAGAAAATGCACAAGAGATGGTATCTTGATTGTGCCCCATCACACAGTTTTCATCTTAACATTCAGACAATCAAAGATGGTAAGTATGCAGGTGCAGGTAGAACATTGATTAATGCTGATTGTTAAGTTTTTCTTCATCGCTATGGGGAAAACCTTGACATCATGAATTACAAAAGTAACTATTGTGAAAATTCAGTCATAATCACATAAGAGATCACATAACAGAAATTAACCTCGGAGCCTTTGAAAGATTCTTATTGCATGAGTCAACCTCTTCCAATCTCTTCTCTCAAGAGGAAGACCTGAAAAATATCAGCACATGGACATTGATCCCAAGAACAAATGGAAAGGAAGGGGCAAGGAGGAGTAGAAACGGGACTCACCAGTGGCAACCACGGCCAGATCTGGGCTTTGGCAGGGCAAAGAAGACACCTAGGGTACCCACGAGAGGAAGGAGGAGGCGGACAGGAGGGAGATGTCTATGAGTGCAGCCTCATGCATGGGGAAACCAGCATGGCGGCGAGGAGACCTAGGGTGAACGGGGTCGCAGCGGTCATGAACTCGTGATTCGCGTGAAAGGAGAGATGCGGGGGACTGAAGCGGCTCTTCCTCATCACACCCGGGGGAAGCATCCAAAAGGCCCATGTTGGCCCAATTCACCACAGAATGGAAGTTTTGTTACGGGAGCAGCTGCCCGAGCTAACTTGCGGAAACTGCAGTGGTCAGAGGTTGATCCAATGACCAAAAATGCTCACAAGTTCAGATCGTACGGCTGAAAACGTTGATGGTATGAGAGGGTCCTGAGAGTGCCCGAAAAGTGCTCGGTTATAATGTTTCTAAATATGTGTGTTGAATCCCAACTTGAAGGCATAGTCATTGTAGAATTTTTGGGCATTCTCAAATGTGGCAAACACCATGCCAACATAGGGCGATAGTGGCTATGATGAAACATCTCCATCATCTGAATCATCTTGCATCACATCATCATCATGCAACAATCCCTCTGAATCTTCATGATTATCTACAAAAAAAATTCCTTGGACATAGCTTTCTTCCCCTTCAGCACCAGCTCCCTGAAATAAGGCACCTGTTTTTTCATGTAAATAGAGAGGTCTTGGTTGAAAGTATTTTTTTCCTCTAGCTGCTATCAACAATTCTATTGTTGTTTCAGAAATTCAGGTACACAGATACATTTATCAACGGGTTTTTAGCTTCATTTGCACACAAATTTTCAGTAAATGGCCTTTTCTCACATAAGCACACACATTCAAAATCGTATCATAGGTTGATAAATAACAAGTAACAGAGGGGATCATGTTTTGCAGAGATAGAGCAAGCACACAGGTGTGTGGGTATTTGCCTTGGTTCCACTCACACACATGAAACAAAATTGAATTTATAGCTGCCACACACATGAAACAAATAGGAAATTCTAGCTATGTTTCTGATACATAGGTTTCCATGAGTTTCAGAGACACACAAGTGTTCATGTTTTTTTCAGAGTAAGTAAACTCACCTAGCTGCCCTGATTTGATCTAGTAGAAGTTGTTTCTGTTGGGGAACGTAGCAGAAATTCAAAATTTTCTACGCATCACCAAGATCAATCTATGGAGATACTAGCAATGAGATAGAGGGGAGTGCATCTTCATACCCTTGAAGATCGCGATGCGGAATTGTTACAAGAACGCGGATGGTGGAGTCGTTCACGAAGCGATTCAGATCGCGGCCGAATCCGATCTAAGCACCGAAGAACGGTGGCTCCGCGTTTAACACACATGCAGCCCAGTGACGTCTCCCATACCTTGATCCAGCAAGGAGAGAGGGAGAGGTTGGGGAAGACTCCGTCCAGCAGCAGCACAACGGCATGGTGGTGGTGGAAGAGCGCGGTACTCCAGCAGGGCTTCGCCAAGCACACTACGAGAGACGAGGAGGGAGAGAGGTAGGGCTGCGCCTTGGGAGAGAGAGACTCATGTGTTGGGCAGCCCCAAAACCTCCACTATATATAGGGGCAAGGGGGAGGGGGAGGTGCCATAGGGTTTCCCCTAGGGGGGGCGGCGGCCAGGGCAGATGGGATCTCCCCTTTGGGTGACTTAGCCCCCAAGCCAGGAGGCGGGAACCCTAGATGGGGCGCCCCAAACCCCCTGGTCACGTGGGAATAGGTGAGGGGGCGCACAGCCCCTTAGTGGGCTGGTTTGCCCCCTTCCCTTGGCCCATGAAGCCCCCCAACACTTGCCGGGGCTCCCGAAATACCTTTCGGTCATGCTGGTCATCACCCGGTACCTCTGGAACACTTCCGGACTCCAAAACCCTTCGTCCAATATATCAATCTTCACCTCCGGACCATTCCGAAACTCCTCGTGATGTCCGGGATCTCATCTGGGACTCCGAACAACATTCGGTAACCACGTACATACCTTCCCTATAACCCTAGCGTCATCGAACCTTAAGTGTGTAGACCCTACGGGTTCGGGAGACATGTAGACATGACCGAGACGTTCTCCGGCCAATAACCAACAGCGGGATCTGGGTACCCATGTTGTCTCCCACATGTTCCACGATGATCTCATCGGATGAACCACGATGTCGGGGATTCAAGCAATCTCGTATACAATTCCCTTTGTCAATCGGTATGTTACTTGCCCGAGATTCGATCGTCGGTATCCCAATACCTCATTCAATCTCGTTACCGGCAAGTCACTTTACTCGTTCCATAATGCATGATCCCGTGACGAACTACTTAGTCACATTGAGCTCATTATGATGATGCATTACCGAGTGGGCCCAGAGATACCTCTCCGTCATACAGAGTGACAAATCCCAGTCTCGATTTGTGCCAACCCAACAGACACTTTCGGAGATACCTGTAGTGCACATTTATAGCCACCCAGTTACGTTGTGACGTTTGGTACACCCAAAGCATTCCTACGGTATCCGAGAGTTGCACAATCTCATGGTCTAAGGAAACGATACTTGACATTAGAAAAGCTTTAGCAAACGAACTACACGATCTCGTGCTATTCTTAGGATTGGGTCTTGTCCATCACATCATTCTCCTAATGATGTGATCCCGTTATCAATGACATCCAATGTCCATGGTCAGGAAACCATAACCAACTATTGATCAACGAGCTAGTCAACTAGAGGCTCACTAGGGACATGTTGTGGTCTATGTATTCACACATGTATCACGGTTTCTAGTTAAATACAATTATAGCATGAATAATAGACAATTATCATGAACAAGAAAATATAATAATAACCATTTTATTATTGCCTCTAGGGCATATTTCCAACAGTCTCCCACTTGCACTAGAGTCAATAATCTAGTTCACATCACTATGTGATTGTAATGAATCCAACACCCATTGGGTTTGATCATATCTCGCTTGTGGGAGAGGTTTATTAGTCAACGGGTCTGAATCTTTCAGATCCGTGTGTGCTTTACAAATCTTTATGTCATCTCCTAGATGCAGCTACCACACGCTATTTGGAACTATTCCAAATAACTGCTCTACTATACAAATCCGATCTACTACTCAGAGTCATCCAGATTAGTGTCAAAGTTTGCATCGGTGTAACCCTTTACGACGAACTCCTTTACCACCTCCATAATCGAGAAAATTCCTTAATCCACTAGTTACTAAGGATAACCTTGACCGTTGTCCTGTGATCCATTCCTGGATCACACTTGTACCCCTTGACTGACTCATGGCAAGGCACACTTTAGGTGCGGTACACAGCATAACATACTGTGGAGCCTACGTCTAAAGCATAGGGGACGACCTTCATCCTTTCTCTCTCTTCTGCCGTGGTCAGGTCTTGAGTCTTACTCAATACTCACACCTTATAACACAGCCAAGAACTCCTTCTCTGTCGATCTATTTTGAACTCCTTCAAAATCTTGTCACGGTGCGTACTCATTTGAAAGTACTATTAAGCGTTTTGATCTATCCTTATAGATCTTGATGCTCAATGTTCAAGTAGCTTAATCCAAGTTTTCCATTGAAAATCACTTTTCAAATAACCCTATATGCTTTCCAGAAATTCTACATCATTTCTGATCAACAATATGTCAACAACATATACTCATCAGAAATTCTATAGTGCTCCCACTCACTTCTTTGGAAATACAAGTTTCTCATAAACTTTGTATAAACCCAAAATCTTTGATCATCTCATCAAAGCGTATATTCCATCTCCGAGATGCTTACTCCAGTCTTTAGAAGGATTACTGGAGCTTTGCATACTTGTTAGCATCTTTCAGGATTGACAAAACCTTCTGGTTGTATCACATACAACCTTTCCTCAAGAAAATCGTTGAGGAAACAATGTTTTGACATCCTATCTGCAAGATTTCATAAAAAATGCAGTAACTGCTAATATAATTCCAACAGACTCTTAGCATCGCTACGAGTGAGAAAGTCTCATCGTAGTCAACTCTTTGAACTTGTCGGAAAACATCTTAGCGACAAGTCGAGCTATCTTAATGGTGACACTTACCATCATTGTCCGTCTTCCTTTTAAAATCCATTTGTACCCAACAGCCTTACGACCATCAAGTAGTTCTTCCAAAGTCTACACTTTTTTTATACATGGATCCTTTCTCGGATTTTATGGCCTCGAGCCATTCGTCGGAATCCGGGCCCACCATCGCTTCTCCATAGCCCGTAGGTTCATTGTTGTCTAGCAACATGACCTCCAAGACAGGATTACCGTACCACTCTGAAGCAGTATGCGTCCTTGTCGTCCTACGAGGTTCGGCAGTGACTTGATCCGAGGCTTCATGATCACTATCATCAGCTTCCACTTCAATTGGTGTAGGTGCCACAGGAACAACTTCCTGTGCCCCGCTACACACTAGTTGTAGTGACGGTTCAATAACCATATCAAGTCTCCACCATCCTCCCATTCAATTCTTTCGAGAGAAACTTTTCCTCAAGAAAGGACCCGTTACTAGAAACAATCACTTTTGCTTCCGGATCTGAAATAGGAGGTATACCCAACTGTTTTGGGTGTCCTATTAAGATGTATTTATCCGCTTTGGGTTCGAGCTTATCAGGATGAAACCTTTTTTTCACATAAGCGTTGCAGTCCCAAACTTTCAAGAAACAACAGCTTAGGTTTCTCTAAACCATAGCTCTTACGGTGTCATCTCAACGGAATTATGTGGTGCCCTATTTAAAGTGAATGTGGTTGTCTCTAATGCCTAACCCATAAACGATAGTGGTAATTCGATAAGAGACATTATGGTATGCACCAGGTTGTAATAACGAAACTGACATTTTATTTTCCTTGCCTTGCATGTGGAACAAGAAATACTATATAGTTATTTTGATTCTATAAACAATCAAAGGATTTCGCATGCTTTCCATGGAATGACGGAATTCCCCTTGCTTAGTTTTCGCTCCGCTCGTGCGTGGCACTCCTTGCTTGCGGAGCGGCATATCGGAAAAAGAAGGATTGACTTTCTATACGGGCCCGTCCCCTCTTACCCCTAACTAACAATTATGCTGCTCTCGCCTTTTTGTAATCTTATCTTTCAAAAATGCACTACTAATTTTTACGGCCTCCTTAGTCACCCTATCCACTCTCGTCCTATTTTCGGGTTCCCTTTCAGGGGACACTACACTATCACTATAGAGTTTTTGCCTACCTATGAAAAGTGAGATGAGAGCTTTGTGCATAAAATGCTCATAGAAAATAAATGCGGTTGAATTGTTATGGTGTCTGCCTACTTGTAGTTTGTATTTGCAGTCCTGAAAACGCTTGCTTGCGCCCCACCCCTACGGAAACTATTGCCTATGCTTGCTGCTCGCTCAGTGTCAGTAGAAGGGAAGAAAAGATGGTCACTCCTCCAATAGGGTGCAGTTGTGATGTTCGGACACACCATCAAACTATGGTGTTCCAGGCGGTATTAGTTGTGAAAGAATTTCAACAATGTCTTAATTGTGTGCCAAACTCGTAACTCAGATACTCATCTCTATGATCATATCATAGACATTTTATCCTCTTGTCACGACGATCTCCAACTTCACTCTGAAATTACTTGAACCTTTCAATAATTCAGATTTGTGTTTCATCAAGTAATTATACTCAGTATCTACTCAAATCATCTGTGAAGTAAGAACATAACGATATCCAGTGCGTGCCTCACCACTCATTGGACTGCATACATCAAAATGTATTACTTCCAACAAGTTGCTTTCTTGTTCCATTTTATGGAAAACGAGGCTTTCAGTCATCTTGCCCATGTGGTATGATTTGCATGTCTCAAGTGATTCAAAATCAAGTGAGTCCAAACGGTCCATCTGCATGGAGTTTCTTCATGCGTATATACCAATATACATGGTTCACTTGTCTCAATCTTTTCAAAAACGAGTGAGTCCAAAGATCCATCAACATGGAGCTTCTTCATGCGTTTTATACCAATATGACTCAAATGGCAGTGCCACAAGTAGGTGGCACTATATCATTACTATCTTATATCTTTTGGCATGAACATGTGTATCACTACGATCGAGATTCAATAAATCATTCATTTTAGGTGCAAGACCATTGAAGGTATTATTCAAATAAACAGAGTAACCATTATTCTCCTTAAATGAATAACCGTGTTGCGATAACCATAATCCAATCATGTCTATGCTCAACGCAAACACCAAATAACAATTATTTAGGTTTAACACCAATCTCGATGGTAGAGGGAGCATGCGATGCTTGATCACATCAACCTTGGAAACACCTACAACACATATCGTCAGTTCACCTTTAGCTAGTCTTCGTTTATTCCGTAGCTTTTATTTCGAGTTACTAAAACTTAGCAACCGAACCGGTATCTAATACCCTGGTGCTACTAGGAGTACTAGTAAAGTACACATTAACATAATGTATATCCAATATACTTCTGCCGACCTTTCCAGCCTTCTCATCTACCAAGTATCTAGGGTAGTTCCGCTTCAGTGACCGTTCCCCTCATTACAGAAGCACTTAGTCTCGGGTTTGGTTTCAACCTTGGGTTTCTTCACTAGAACAGCAACTGATTTGCCATTTCATGAAGTATCCATTCTTGCCCTTGCCCTTCTTAAAACTAGTGGTTTCACTAACCATCAACAATTGATGTTCCTTCTTGATTTTTCGCGGCGTCAAACTTCGCGAATATTTCAAGGATCATCATATCTATCCCTGACATGTTATAGTTCATCACGAAGCTCTAGCAGTTTGGTGGCAATGACTTTGGAGAAACATCACTATCTCATTTGGAAGATTAACTCCCACTCGATTCAAGTGATTGTTGTACTCAGACAATCTGAGCACAAGCTCAACGATTGAGCTTTTCTTCCTTAGTTTGCAGGCTAAGAAACTCGTCGGAGGTCTTATACCTCTTGACGTGGGCACGAGCCTGAAATGCCAATTTCAGCCCTCGAAACATCTCATATGTTCCGCGATGTTTTGACATCGTCTTTGGTGCCTCAATTCTAAACCGTTTAACATTACTGAACTATCACGTAGTTATCAAAATGTGTATGTCAGATGTTCGCAACATCCACAGACGATGTTCGAGGTTCAGCACACCAAGCGGTGCATTAAGGACATAAGCCTTCTACGCAGCAATGAGGAGAAACCTCGGTTTATGGACCCAGTCCGCATAATTGCTACTATCAACTTTCAACTAAATTTTCTCTAGGAACATATCTAAAACAGTAGAACTAAAGCGCGAGCTACGACATAATTTGCAAAAACCTTTTGACTATGTTCAGGCTAATTAAGTTCATCTTATGAACTCCCACTCAGATAGACATCCCTCTAGTCATCTAAGTGATACATGATCCGAGTCAACTAGGCCGTGTCCGATCATCACGTGAGACGGACTAGTCATCATCGGTGAACATCTTCATGTTGATCGTATCCACTATACGACTCATGTTCGACCTTTCGGTCTCTTGTGTTCTGAGGCCATGTCTGTACATGCTAGGCTTGTCAAGTCAACCTAAGTGTTTCACGTGTGTAATCTGGCTTACACCCGTTGTATGTGGACGTTAGAATCTATCACACCCGATCATCACGTGGTGCTTCGAAACAACGAACTTTCGCAACGGTGCACATTTAGGGGAAACACTTTCTTGAAATTATTATGATGGATCATCTTATTTACTACCGTTGTTCTAAGCAAATAAGATGCATAAACATGACAAACATCACATGCAATCAAATAGTGACATGATATGGCCAATATCATTTTGCTCCTTTTGATCTCCATCTTCGGGGCTCCATGATCATCATCATCACTGCCATGACACCATGATCTCCATCATCATGATCTCCATCATCGTGTCTTCATGAAGTTGTCTCACCAACTATTACTTCTACTACTATGGCTAACGGTTTAGCAATAAAGTAAAGTAATTACATGGTGTTATTCAATGACACGCAGGTCATACAATAAATTAAGACAACTCCTATGGCTCCTGCCGGTTGTCATACTCATCGACATGCAAGTCGTGATTCCTATTACAAGAACATGAGCAATCTCATACATCACATATGTTTCATTCATCACATCCTTTTGGCCATATCACATCACAAGGCATATGCTGCAAAAACAAGTTAGACATCCTCTAATTGTTGTTGCATGTTTTTACGTGGCTTCTATAGGTTTCTAGCAAGAACGTTTCTTACCTACGTAAGAACCACAACATGATATGCCAATTGCTATTTACCCTTCATAAGGACCCTTTTCATCGAATCCGATCCGACTAAAGTGGGAGAGACTGGCACCCGCTAGCCACCTTATGCAACAAGTGCATGTCAGTCGGTGGAACCTGTCTCACGTAAGTGTACGTGTAAGGTCGGTTCGTGCCGCTTCATCCCACAATACCGTCGAAACAAGATAGGACTAGTAACTGTAAGCATATTGAACAAAATCAACGCCCACAACAACTTGTGTTCTACTCGTGCATAGAATCTACGCAATAGACCTAGCTCATGATGCCACTGTTGGGGAATGTAGCAGAAATTCAAAATTTTCTACGCATCACCAAGATCAATCTATGGAGATACTAGCAACGAGAAAGAGGGGAGTGCATCTTCATACCCTTGAAGATCGCGATGGGGAAGCGTTACAAGAACGCGGTCGGTGGAGTCGTTCACGAAGCGATTCAGATCGCGGCCGAATCCGATCTAAGCACCGAAGAACGGTGCTTCCGCGTTCAACACACGTGCAGCCCGGTGACGTCTCCCATACCTTGATCCAGCAAGGAGAGAGGGAGAGGTTGGGGAAGACTCCGTCCAGCAGCAGCACAACGGCGTGGTGGTGGTGGAGGAGCGCGGTACTCCAGCAGGCCTTCGCCAAGCACTACGAGAGACGAGGAGGGAGAGAGGTAGGGCTGCGCCTTGGGAGAGAGAGACTCATGTGTTGGGCAGCCCCAAAACCTCCACTATATATAGGTGCAAGGGGGAGGGGAGGCGCCCTAGGGTTTCCCCTAGGGGGGGCGGCGGCCAGGGCAGATGGGATCTCCCCTTGACTTGGCCCCCAAGCCAGGAGGTGGGAACCCTAGATGGGGCGCCCCAAACCCCCTGGTCACGTGGGAATAGGTGAGGGGGGCGCACAGCCCCTTAGTGGGCTGGTTTGCCCCCTTTTCCCTTGGCCCATGAAGCCCCCACTTGTCGGGGCTCCCGAAATACCTTTCGGTCATGCTGGTCATCACCCGGTACCTCCGGAACACTTCCGGACTCCAAAACCCTTCGTCCAATATATCAATCTTCACCTCCGGACCATTCCGGAACTCCTTGTGACGTCCAAGATCTCATCCGGGACTCCGAACAACATTAGGTAACCGCATACATACCTTCCCTATAACCCTAGCATCATCAAACCTTAAGTGTGTAGACCCTACGGGTTCGGGAGACATGTAGACATGACCGAGACGTTCTCCGGCCAATAACCAACAGCGTGATTGTGATACCCATGTTGGATCCCACATGTTCCACGATGATCTCATTGGATGAACCACGATGTCGGGGATTCAAGCAATCCCGTATACAATTCCCTTTGTCAATCGGTACGTTACTTGCCTGAGATTCGATCGTCGGTATCCCAATACCTCATTCAATCTCGTTATCGGCAAGTCACTTTACTCGTTCCATAATGCATGATCCCGTGACTAACTACTTAGTCACATTGAGCTCATTATGATGATGCATTACCGAGTGGGCCCAGAGATACCTCTCCGTCATACAGAGTGACAAATCCCAGTCTCGATTTGTGCCAACCCAACAGACACTTTCGGAGATACCTGTAGTGCACATTTATAGCCACCCAGTTACGTTGTGACGTTTGGTACACCCAAAGCATTCCTACGGTATCCGAGAGTTGCACAATCTCATGGTCTAAGGAAACGATACTTGACATTAGAAAAGCTTTAGCAAACGAACTACACGATCTCGTGCTATTCTTAGGATTGGGTCTTGTCCATCACATCATTCTCCTAATGATGTGATCCCGTTATCAATGACATCCAATGTCCATGGTCAGGAAACCATAACCAACTATTGATCAACGAGCTAGTCAACTAGAGGCTCACTAGGGACATGTTGTGGTCTATGTATTCACACATGTATCACGGTTTCTAGTTAAATACAATTATAGCATGAATAATAGACAATTATCAGGAACAAGGAAATATAATAATAACCATTTTATTATTGCCTCTAGGGCATATTTCCAACAGTTTCAGGAAACACAACTGGAGGGTTTGTGAACCAGGATGATACTCCAGCTCGTGGAGGAAGCCCCACGGCCGCGGTCAGAGCTGAGAATGTTGGCCGCGGCTGTTCTCCAAGAGGCGGCCCCCGGTGAGCTCGATCTACGTCTTATCCCAGCATCTGTCGCACGATGTGGTGCGCCATGTTGTTGCAAGATTTTTGCTCTGAAGTACTAGGTGCCCCCGCGCGCCGGCGGCAGCAACTTTTGCGGTGGTGGCGACTGCCGTCGTGCTAGGCGGAGCTCTGCCTGGTGGACGGGGGGTTGGGGATTCTGTTTCTGAAACAGATTGATTATTGCAGGAAATAACGACCTGGTCAGTTGCGGGACGATGGTTGCATCCGACGGCTGTTAGGTGCCTAATCCAACGGCTCTCCGGGCGGCAGATGTTTCTAACACATCCACCGGCGGACGCGTAGCGGCGCCCCTCTGATAATTGATTCATATGGCAATTTAATTTTCTTCCTAGGAAAGTGTTCCATGCCTTTCCTTAACAGAAATTGGAATCTAATGTTTCCTTTTTCATATCAATACGTTCTAAGGAAAGGTCTACCGAGAATAATAGAACATGTAGGATTGCAATCTATATCAAGAACAATGAAATCTATGGGCACATAATTCCTATTTGCAACAATAAGAACATCATTAATCCTTCCCATTGGTTTCTTTATAGTGGAATCCGCAAGATGCAAATTTAAAGAACAATCATCAAATTCACGAAAACCTAACACATCACACAAAGTTTTTGGAATCGTGAAAACACTAGCACCCAAATCACACAAAGCATAACATTCATAATCTTTAATCTTAATCATAATAGTAGGTTCCCACTCATCATAAATTTTTCTAGGGATAGAAACTTCTAATTCAAGCTTTTCTTCAAAAGATTGCATCATAGCATCAACCATATGTTTAGTAAAAGCTTTGTTTTGATTATAACCATCAGGAGAATTTAACATGGATTGCAACAAGGGAATATAATCTATTAAAGAACAATTATCATAATTAAATTCCTTGAAATCTGAAAGAGTGGGTTCATTGCTACTTAAAGTCTTGACCTCTCCAATCCCACTTTTATCAATGTTTGCATCTAGATCTAAAAACTCTGAATCATTGGGACACCTTTTAACTATAGTTGACAAATCTCCAGTCCCATCTTTATCAATATTCATATTGGAAAACAAAGATTTAATAGGAATCGCGTCAATCACTTTTAGATCTTCATCATTATTATCATGAAAACTAGAAGAACACGCTTTTACAAACCAATCTTGTTTAGCACGTATCTTAGCGGTTCTTTCTTTGCACTCATCAATGGAAATTATCATGGCCTTGAGAGACTCATTGATATCATGCTTAGGTGGGATAGATCTATGTTTCAAAGAATCAACATCAAGAGAAATTCTATCCACATTTCTAGCCAAATCATCAATCTTGAGAATTTGTTTTCTTCAATCAAAGCATTAAAATTCTTTTGCAAACTAATAAATTCTTTAACATTATTCTCAAAATCAGAGGGCATCTTATTAAAATTTCCATAAGAATTGTTGTAGGAGTTTCCATAATAATTAAAGGAATTACTAGGAAACAGCCTACGATTAAAATTCCATCTATATGTGTTGTTACCAAAATTGTTCCTACCAACAAAATTCACATCCATAGGTTCATTATTATTCTCAATCAAAGTGGAAAAAGGCATATCATTAGGATCATATAAAACACTTTTATTAGCAAATAATTTCATAAGTTCATCCATCTTTCCACTTAAAACATTAATCTCTTCAATCGCATGAACTTTTTTACTAGTGGATCTTTCGGTGTGCCATTGAGAATAATTAACCATAATATTATCTAGGAGCTTAGTAGCCTCTCCTAAAGTGATTTCCATAAAAGTGCCTCCCGCGGCCGAATCTAAAAGATTTCTAGAAGCAAAATTCAATCCGGCATAAATTTTTTGTATAGTCATCTACAAATTCAAAACATGAGTAGGGCAATTATGTATCATCAATTTCATCCTCTCCCAAGATTGTGCAACATGCTCATGATCAAGTTGCTTAAAATTCATAATATCGTTCCTAAGGGAGATGATCTTAGCGGAAGGAAAATACTTAGAGATGAAAGCATCTTATACTTATTCCACGAATCAATACTATTTTTAGGCAAATATGATAACCTAGTTTTAGCACGATCTCTAAGCGAAAATGAAAATAGCTTCAATTTAACTATATCATTATCCACACCTTTCTTCTTTTGCATATCACACAAATCAATGAAATTGTTTAGATGGAATGCGGCATCTTCAGTAGGAAGGCCAGAAAATTGATCTTTCATAACAAGATTCAGCAAAGCAGCATTTATTTCACAAGATTCAGCATTAGTAGTGGGAGCAATCAGAGTGCTAATAAAATCATTGTTGTTGGTATTGGAAAAGTCACACAATTTGGTATTATCTTGAGCCATCATGACAAAGCAAGCAATCCAACACACAAGCACACAAGAAGCAAACGAAAAAAAATAACGGAAGAGGGGCGAAGAAAAGGCAATTTTTTCGAAAAATGTTTTAGAAGTTGGGGAGAGGAAACGAGAGGCGAATGTCGAATAATGTAATGCAAGAGAGAAGAGTTTATGATGGGTACTTGGTATGGCTTGACTTGACGTAGATCTGCCCGGCAACGGCGCCAGAAATCCATCATGCTACCTCTTGAGCTCGTGTTGGTTTTTCCCTTGAAGAGGAAAGGGTGATGCAACAAAGTAGAGTAAGTGTTTCCCTCAGTTTGAGAACCAAGGTATAAATCCAGTAGGAGACAACGCACAAGTCACCAAATACCTGCACAAATGATACGTCTCCAATGTATCTATAATTTTTTATTGTTCCATGCTATTATATTACCCCTTTTGGATGTTTATGGGATTTAATTTACACATTTATATCATTTTTGGGACTAACCTACTAACCGGAGGCCCAGCATGTATTGCTGTTTTTTTGCCTATTTCAGTATTTCAAAGAAAAGGAATATCAAACGGAGTCCAAACGGAATGAAACCTTCGGGAGTGTGATTTTTGGAACGAACGTAATCCAGAGGACTTGGAGTGCAAGTCAAGAAGCAGCCGAGGCTCCCACGAGATAGGAGGGCGCCCCCCCCCTATAGGGCGCGCCCCCTGCCTCGTGGGCCCCTCAGGCGTCCACCAACGTACTTCTTCCTCCTATATAAGCCTACGTACCCTGAAAACATCCAGGGAGCAGACGAAACACAATTTCCACCACCGTAACCTTCTGTATCCGCGAGATCCCATCTTGGAGCCTTCACCTGCGTTCTGCCGGAGGGGGGATCTACCACGGAGTGCTTCTACATCAACATCCTTGCCCCTCCGATGATTTGTGAGTAGTTTACCACAGACCTACTGGTCCATAGTTATTAGCTAAATGGCTTCTTCTCTCTTTTTGGATCTCAATACAATGTTCTCCCCCTCTCTTGTGGAGATCTATTCGATGTAAACTCTTTTTGCGGTGTGTTTGTCGAGATCCCATGAATTGTGGGTTTATGATCAAGTTTATCTATGAATAATATTTGGACCTTCTCTGAAATCTTTTATGTGTGATTGAGTTATCTTTTCAAGTCTCTTTGAATTATTAGTTTGGTTTGGCCTACTAGATTGATCTTTCTTGCCATGGGAGAAGTGCTTAGCTTTGGGTTCAATCTTGCGATGTCCTTACCCAGTGACAGAAAGGGTTGCAAGGCACGTATTGTATTGTTGTCATCGAGGATAACAAGATGGGGTTTATATAATATTGCTTGAGTTTATCCCTCTACATCATGTCATCTTGCTTAATGCGTTACTCTGTTCTTATGAACTTAATACTCTAGATGCAGGCAGGAGTCGGTCGATTTGTGGAGTAATAGTAGTAGATGCAGGCAGGAGTCGGTCTACTTGTTACGGACATGATGCCTATATACATGATCATGCCTAGATAATCTCATAACTATTCGCTTTTCTATCAATTTCTCGACAGTAATTTGTTCACCCACCATAATACTTACGCTATCTTGAGAGAAGCCACTAGTGAAACCTATGGCCCCCGGGTCTATCTCTTATCATTTTTGCTTCCAATCTACTTTTATTTGCATCTTTACTTTTTGCATCTATATTATAAAATACCAAAAATATATTTATCTTTTCGTACTTTCTTTATTAGATCTCACTTTCGCAAGTGGCCGTGAAGGGATTGACAACCTCTTTATTGCGTTGGTTGCGAGTTCTCAGTTTGTTTGTGTAGGTGCGTGGGACTTTTGATGAGCCTCCTACTGGATTGATACCTTGGTTCTCAAAAACTGAGGGAAATACTTATGCTACTATTGCTGCATCACCCTCTCATCTTCAAGGAAAACCAACGCAAGCTCAAGACATAGCAAGAAGGATTTCTGGCGCCGTTGCCGGGGAGGTCTTCGCTCAAGTCAAGACATACCAAGTACCCATCACAAACCCATCTCCCTCGCATTTACATTATTTGCCATTTGCCTCTCGTTTTCCTCTCCCCCACTTCACCCTTGCCGTTTTATTCGCCCTCTCTTTACCAATCTCCTCCTCTCTTTCGCTTGCCTTTTTCCATTTGCCGTGCGTTAGTTCGTCTACCTTGTCGTTATGGCTAGTCCTCCTATCCTTATTCTCACTCCGAACAAGAAATTCTCAATTTTAAGCAAAGGGAGAAAGAAAATTTAAAAGATGCTTGGCATAGAATTTGCAATGCTCAATGTAAATCTTCTAGGAAGCTTTCCACTTCCATTCTTCTCCGCAATTTTTATGTAGGCATTACTCCTTGGAATAGATGTGTTCTTGATATTGCTACCGGAGGTGATTTCTTGAGTAGCCCTACGTTTGATGCTTATAATGCTATGTTAGATTTGTTTGGCCCACCACCTCTTTTGGTCAATGGAACTGTTTTAACTTTAGAACATGTAATGCAACGGCTTGAGATTATTGAAAATAAAATTGCAACTATTGAGTTGATTGAAAATTTGGATAAAAAGATTCATAATCACATTACCCAATTTGGATCTAGGGTTGGAGTTACTTTGAAAAATCTTAAAGAAAAAGAACCTATAGTTAATGAGAAAATAGATCTAGACTCTGCTAGAATCAGTAAAATTGAGGATATCATTACAAACTTAGGTTCCGCATTTTCCTCCATGAAAAACACTCCAAAACCCCCTACTAAAACTGCCAAGTTTATTTATGTTCCTAAAAATAAGGGTGAATCTTCTAGTAAGGGAGATGCGGATCTCAAATCCATAAGTGTTCATCCCAATTGTCTCTCTATCGTTAAGGAACCTTTTGCTACCAACGAATTTCTTGAATTTTCGCCTAATGGTTTAGCCATTGATAAAAAGGGAGAAACCCCTAGAGACCACAAGTGCTCAATCGATGAATTTAGTGCCAAAGATGGCACTCGTTAGATCTATCTTCGCTTTTATGCCTAGCTAGGGGCGTTAAACGATAGCTCTAGTTGGGAGGCAACCCAATTTTCTTTATGTTTTTTGTTTTTGCTCCTGTTTAGTAATAAATCTTGCATCTACCTTCTGTTTAGATGTATTTTTATCTTTTAATTAGTGTTTGTGCCAAGTAGAACCTATAGGATAACCTATGATGATAGTTGATTTGATTCTGCTGAAAAACAGAAACTTTGCGCGCATGCATATAATTTTGTTAAATCACAGGAACATCCTTTTGCGTTGATTCTTTTTTCTCCTGATCAATAAACAAAATTTCCAGGACTTCCTATTTTGGTAGGATTTTTAGAGTTCTAGAAGTTTGCATTAGTTACAGATTTCTACAGACTATTCTTTTTTTGACAGATTCTGTTTTTCGTGTGTTGTTTGCTTATTTTGATGCATCTATGGCCAATAAAATAGTTTATAAACCATAGAGAAGTTGGAATATAATAGGTTTAACACCAAAATAAATAAATAATGAGTTCATTACAGTACCTTATGTGGTGGTTTTCTTTTCTTTCACTAACGGAGCTTATAAGATTTCCTGTTGAGTTTTGTGTTGTGAAGTTTTCAAGTTTTGGGTAAAGGTTTTATGGACTATGGAATAAGGAGTTACAAGAGCCTAAGCTTGGGGATGCCCATGGCACCCCAAGATATTCAAGAATAGCCAAAAGCCTAAGCTTGGGGATGCCCGGGAAGGCATCCCCTCTTTCGTCTTCGTTCATTGGTAACTTTACTTGGAGCTATATTTTTATTCGCCACATTATATGTGTTTTGCTTGGAGCGTTATGTATTATATTAGTCTTTGCTTTTTAGTTTAACACAATCATCCTTGCTGTACACACCTTTTGGGAGAAGCCTATTTGATTAGAATTTGCTAGAATACTCTATGTGCTTCCCTTATATCTTTTGAGCTTGATAGTTTTTGCTCAGTGCTTCACTTATATCTTTTAGAGCACGGTGGTGTCTTAATTTTGAAGAAATTTCTAGTCTCTCATGCCTCACTTATATCTTTTTGAGAGTCTTTTAGAACAGCATGGTATTTGCTATGGTTACAAAGTTGGTCCTAGAATGATGAGCATCCAAGTTGGGTATAATAAAAACTATCATAGAAAAAGAATTGGATGCTATGATCAACTTGATGCTTGATAATTGTTTTGAGATATAAAGGTAGTAATGTTAGGGTCATGCTAGTGGGTAATTATGAAATTGAGAAATACTTTTTCTGAAGTTGGCAAGTCCCGTAGTATGCACGTATGGTAAAAGTTGTGTGACAAATTTGTTGCATGAGGTGCTCTTTTGATTGTCTTCCTTATGAGTGGCAGTCGGGGATGAGCGATGGTCTTTTCCTACCAATCTATCCCTCTTGGGGCATGCGTAGTAGTACTTTGCTTCGAGGGCTAAGTAGACTTTTGCAATAAGTATATGAGTTCTTTTTGACTAATGTGAGTCCATGGATATACGCACACTCATCCTTCCACTTTGCTAGCCTTTATTATTACCGCGCAACTTTCGCCGGTACCATGAACCCCTTATTTACCTTCCTCAAAACAGCCACCATACCTACCTATTATGGCATTTCCATAGCCATTCCGAGATATATTGCCATGCAACTTTCCATCGTTCCGTTTATTATGACACGTTCCATCATTGTCATATTGCTCTTTGCATCATCAAAGAAAGGACACCACAAAATTGAACCCAAAGCTAAGCACTTCTCCCATTGCAAGAAAGATCATTCTAGTAGGCCAAACTAAACCGATAATTTGAAGAGACTTGCAAAGATATCAAATCATGCATATAAAAATTCAAAGAAGACCCAAATAATATTCATAGATAATCTGATCATAAATCCACAATTCATTGGATCTCGACAAACACACTGCAAAAGAATATTACAGCGAATAGATCTCCAAGAAGATCGAGGAGAACATGGTATTGAGAATCAAAAAGAGAGAGAATAAGCCATCTAACTACTAGCTATGGACCCGAAGGTCTGTGGTAACTACTCACGCTTCATCTAGCTACTAGCTATGGTCTTCCTCCGGCAGGACACCGGAAAAGGTCCCTAGATGGGATCTCACGGGTACAAAAGGTTGCGGAGGTGGAAAAGTGATTTCGTGACTCCCCTGGATGTTTTCAGGGTATAAGAGTATATATAAGCGAGGGAGCTAGGTCAGGAGACCCACGAGGGGGCCACGAGTTAGGGAGCGTGCCCTACCCCCCTGGGCGCGCCATCCTGCCTCGTGGCCGCCTCGTTGCGTCTCCGACTTCATCTCCAAGTCTTCTGGTTCTTTCTGGTCCAAGAAAGATCATCGCGAAAGTTTCATTCCGTTTGGACTCCTTTGGTATTCCTTTTCTGCGAAACTCTAAAATAGGCCCAAAAAACAGAAACTGGCAATGGGCCCTCGGTTAATAGGTTAGTCCCAAAAATAACATAAAATAACATATTAATGCATATAAAACATCCAAAACAGATAATATAATAGCATGGAACAATAAAAAATTATAGATACTATCAGTGGACGGTGGCGACGTTGGAGCGGCAGCGGTGAGGCGCAGGACGGCATGGTTGAACTGGCTCGGGTATGACGCACGTCGGCGTCCTGGAGACAGCTCGGCCTCGGCTTCAACTACTAGCCGTGGAGGGTGTTACGGGTGTAGTTGTGGTGGACGATGACGTCGGGGTATCGGCTCCAGCGTGATGGAGGAGGGCGGCGGTTGATGGGTGGGATGGGGTGGCGGACGGAGGGCGTCGGGGTTTCGCGGCTGGTGGAGAGGTAGTTTTGGTGCCCATGGAGTACGAATGGGGAATCAGACAGGGTGAGGCGGGGCGGGAGGACCTAAGGGGGAACCATGTTTCGATCTGGGACGCGCTTTTTTGGTTTTTTTGAATAGATGAGACGCACTTGTTTGAAATTTGGGGAAAGTACACACTTTGCACCCCTCTTAAATTTCGGACCTACTGTGCGTCGGGGTAGGACGGTAATCCCAGGTGTCCCAAATAGTGGGCGGGAGCGATTTCGGCCGAGCGCATGTGTGCTTAGGCGACCATGGTGTCTGAATGTTTTTCGGAGGCGGTTGCGTGGCGTCTAGATGAAGCTACAAACCTATCCCGGTTTAGACCTTTTGACGTTGGGCCGGTAGGTTTCACGGGTCGGAGTTAGAAAAGTAATTTCCTTCTACCAAACATTGGTCTCACGCGGTTTCGGTCGAGTAGAGGCTCTTTTGGCGATTCGTTTAAAATTTTGAAACAGAAGCATTCACGTTTAGAGTACTCCCTTCGTTTTTATTTACTCTGCATATTAGAGTTGACTGAAGTCAAATTTCATAGAGATTGACCAAGTTTATAAAAAATAATATAAGCATTTAACATAACAAGTATATATGATGTGAAAGTATATTCAATAATAAATCTAATTTTATTGATTTGTTATTGCTTATGTTTTTTTTATAAACTTGGTCAAAGTTTATAAAGCTTGACTTTTACCAAAGCTAATACGCGGACTAAATAAAAACGGGGGGAGTACTCTTGAACTTTGAGGATTGACCTAAATAGACAACGTTAAATTTGACATTATATGTTTGAAATCTTCATTAAATTATGCGCTTATTTTTGAAATTTTGACACTTAAAAATCCTATAACTACGAATATTTTGGAATGGAGGAGGTAAATTTGAATCTTTTTGTACACCACTATATATGCTATTATGTACAAAAGCAGAGCAAAGATTGGTGCTCACCATTCGAGACGCCCCACCGCATTGCGAGACCGACTGTTGACGGCTAAACTCACTCTTCTAACCTTTGTTGCAATGTTTAGCATGATTTAACCTTATTTTAAAAGAAAAAATTTCACCTTTTTTCTATCTCTGCTGTCTTTCACTAACCATCGTTGACGGTAGGGTACCATTATGTATCGTCAGGGTTTCTGATTGTAGGGATGCGGCGTGCTGAACAGAGAGGAGACACCTCTCTCCTCCTCTTCAATCCCACCTCGGATCTTCTTCATTTGGGCATTATATTTGCGGATGTTGAAGCCAAAATGAAGAGCAAGGTAATCTCCATCTTTTCGTCCAACTTTTTCTGTCGAATCTTTATGTTTTCGTTGCATTTCATAACAGTAGGTAGAACCATATTAGCTCAACTTCTTGGAAATTTTGTCCATTTTGAAGTGTGGTTGTTGTGTTTGTGTAATATCTAATATGAGGTAGTAGCAGAATGTGTGGATGAATGAATGAATGGATATAATGTGTGGATGAATTGATATGCATGAAAAGATTAGGAAAACCTTTTCTTTAATGAAAAGACTCGTAAAACCGATTTTAGAAAGAAAGAAAAAAGACAAAAACCCGGCTCTATATGAGCATAATTGGTTTATGCCAACATTTGGCATTGCCAATATTTGGCAAGCCAACTTGGCAAAATAAAAAGTTGCAAATGTTGATAACTTTTTGTGAGGTTGAGAAGAAAAGTTGGTAGGCAACTAATCACTAGCCAACATTTATCATTTGCTAAATATTGGCATGTCAACTTTTGACATCGAACCAATCATGCTCTATAAATTATGGGCAGTGATAGGCGCCGGCGCGCCGGCCCAAATTTCGGCCGGTCCGCTGCCGAGCGTACGATACAGACTTTTTTAACCATACGATACAACTTTTCCTCTGTCTCTAAAAAGTCAACCATGCTGAAAAAAGGTAGCGACCAGAATCCACGCACTCGCCGGCCAGAATCTGCGTGCTCGCCGGCCGCCCACACTTGTCCTCGGCATCTCATGCTAGCTGGTCACCTGTGCCACCGCGCCCGCCCACCCGTGTTCGCCAGCGCTCGCGTCATTGCGCTTGTCTCGGCTGTCTCTGCTCGCCATGGTTACAACTCGAACGCAGACGGGTTCCAGCTTGTGGTCACCATGGTTGCAGCATCTCCGTCGTCTCCGTCTCCGGCTCGCCGCCGTCATTGACTTGCACCGCAACCGCCATGTCCAGCAAAAACAAATCTAAAAAGCAACAAAACTTCCAATACACGGTTGAAGCAAAAAGATTAGCTGGTTCCAGCAAAACTTGATGCTATTTCCAGCAAAAATCGAATGCAACAAAAACCTCTGGTACTCGGTTGAAGCAAATAGATTTGCCGGTTCCAACAAAACTTGATGGTGGTTCCAGCAAAAATCTCAGCAGCAAAAAGCGAGAAGCCAATTGTAGCAAATGAATTAGCCAGTTCCAGCAAAAAGTAATGCTGGTTCCAGCAAAATAGCCTCAGGCAAAAAAAAGACTAGTGCCCATTGTAGCAAAAAAGAAAGACGGTTCCAGCAAAAATAAAGGCTGGTTCCAGCAAAAAATGTGTCACCTGTCCAGGACGCGTGCGGTCCAGCATCAGGGGACACTGGTTCCAGCATCGTCATGTGCCGGTTGCAGCTCCCTAGTCCGCCGGTTCCAGCATCGTTGCCTGAGCAGGAACCGGTCGCCATCGTCACGCACCATGGTGACGTAGCGGGGTGCGCGAGCTTGCAGCGCAGTCGTCGGGCCCCTTGCTCGCAGCTCCAAGGAGCCGAGCGTGTGTGAGCAGCATGTACTTGAGCTCAACCTCATGGATCCATGGCGTATTGCGCAGGACATGAGACAGGAAAGCAAAAAACACGAACAAGCTCACCCCCTCTCATGGATCTATGATGGAAAAAACCGCGGAGAACAGATAAGGCAACAAAAACGAACTCAATTTCATGAAGATTTGGTGTGGATTCTTGAAGAGAGAGCACAAGAAGAAAGGGGAGAGAAATTGAGCAAGGGGGGTTGAAGGACGAGACGCCTGCTGTGGTCTCCAGAATATGCGAGGGGATAAGATGAAAGCGGTGAGGATAGACTTAGCTTTGTGGGTGGTGGGCCAGGACTGGGCCAGGACTGCGTAGCGACGCGAGCGTGGCGACCGGCCGAACGCTCGGCCGGCGCACCGTTTGCAAACGTTTACCTTATTATCCCATGGATTTCAAAAAAAAAACTTATTATCCCATGGCATAGAAAATAGCACATTATTTTGTTTGTGTTGATTTGATGTTTGGGTGCAGCGCTGCCTGTTTCTGCCCGTTGGCCTCCGGCGCTGGTGGCTCCCTCCTCCCTGTTTCTGCCCGTTGGCCACCAGCGCATGCATGTGCTGCTGCCTGCTACTAGTACTGTACCACCATACTCCCGATGGGAAGTAGACTGCCCGAGCATCCGCACGCAAGTTGAGGCGCCGCGCGACACAGACCACTCTCCCGATGCAATGCAAACCCCACAAAACAAAAGAAAGTACAGTAGTAGTACTGATGTGAAGGAGAAGGAGCATCTTCTTCTTCTTCTCTCTTTGGATTTGGATTCGCCCGCGCATGAACAAGAAAAATGAAGGAGCCAGCCGCGGAGGAGGCGGGAAACATTGCCGCCCAAACATATTTTCCTTTTCTTTCGGCGGAATTACCACATAGTCAGACACTTAGACAGTTAAACCTAATGCCGAGACGAAATTAGGACGCATGGATACTCGCTTGTAAAGCTCTACCCTTTAATTAAGTAGTAGTATTTCAAGTAGTAGTACATGGTACTAGCTCGATGTACAGCCGAGGCGACGCGAGACCGGGAGTCGGGAGAGCCCGCGCGAGGCGCCATGGCGTGGTGTACCAGGCGCTACTGTACCATACTGTGCTCCGGACAGCTACCCGGGATTGGGGGAAGGCAGACGGCGCGTGCACACACAATCCCATGCGCGGCGCCGGTCCGCTCGTGACATATCATAGTTAATTGCACAAAAGTACTACAATTAAGGCATTAAAAGCAGATTGATATCAAGTTTGATAATTTTTACGTGTCAGTATCAACTTTAGGACGAGGCGTTGCAGAAAGGACTAAACGACGTATTGACGGGGAAACTAACAGCAGGACCCGCCTGTCAGGGGAGGAGGTGGCATCTTCTTTTACAGAAAAGCCCCTCAGATTATATTTAATCACATAAAAGGTCTCATTTGCAGAAAAAACTGTAAATGAGCAAAAATAAGCTACACGCGCTCATGAGGTTTCGAACCCGCGACGCTCTACTGACAGGAAAGGAGCGCTGATCAATAAGCTACTCCACTCCGTCGGGTAGAGCAGATGCTTATAAGTTTTTATACTATACATCGAAACCATTTCTGTTGCTAACAACTGTTTCGTTTTTTTATTGCGGTTTTTTTGTTTCGTATTTCTTTTATCTTTTAAAACACGTCCTGGCCTTCTTCTGGTTTTCCTTTTTTGAACATTTGTGCATCTCTTTGATATATAGGTTTTGTAATAAATGGTGTACACTATTTCAATACTTTCGACATTTTTAAAATTTACACCAAACTTTTTACTATGCGGCATTTTTAAAATATTGTATATTAAAAAAAGCAATTTATATAAGAAAATTGTCCATCATATATTATACAATAGTATTCAGTGTGTATTTATACAAGTATTATGAACACCTTTTTTTAGTTTTAGCTGAATTTTTTTTAATATGAACACCTTCTTATACTGAACTATAATATCTGAACACCTTTTTTTATCGTATATTATACAATAGTATTCAGTGTGTATTTATAAAATAATGCAACATATATAACAAAATGTTTCAATGTATATTATACAGTAGTATTCAGTGTGTATTATATTGAACTATAATATATGAACACCCATTTTAGTTTTAGATGAACATTTTAAAAATATATGGTGAAGTTATTTCATTACTTTTGACATTTTAAATATATATATTCAAATTTTTATTAATGCGATATTTTTTGGAAATACACATTGAATAATATTGTGTAATATACGATGAAATTTTTTGTTATATACATTGCATTTTTTTAATATACAATATCTGAAAAAAGGCCGAATAGTAAGAAGTTCGGTGTAAATTTTAAAAATGTCAAAAGTAATGAAATATTGTACACCATTTATTACAAAACCTATATAAAAAGAGATGCACAAAAGTTTAAAAAAGGAAAAACGGAGAAGGGCCAGGACGTGTCTTAAAAGATAAAAGAATACGAAACAAAAAAAGCATTAAAAAAACGAAACAATTGTCCAGCAAAAGAAATGGTTTATAACGTAAAGTATAAAAGAGTTTAATCATCAACAGAACCAAACTGAGTGGCGTAGCGCAGCGGTCACAACGTCTTTCCTTCGGATGGTTCGTCGTGGGTTCGAATCCTCGCAGGCGCGAGTACGTTTCTTTTTTGCGGTTTTGATTTTCGGCTACAAACGAGGCCCTTTGTGTGATTACATATAAGCCGAGGGGCTTTTCTGTGAAAGAAGATGCCACATCAGCCCCTGACAGCCGGGCCCTGCTGTCAGTTTCCCGTCAATACATGTTTTATACGTCGTTTAGCCCGTTCTGCAACACCTCGTCCCAAAGTTGGTACTAATACGTAAAAATTACCAAACTTGGTACCAATCTGCTTTTAATGTCTCAGTTGTGGTACTTCTGTACAATTAACTCTCCACTGCACCACTGGGCTGCTCCTTCCACGGCGTGGCGCGCCGCTCGACGGGTCACCACTCACCACTCGCCACTACCAAACATGAGATCATCTACCCCGAGGCGTCCTAAACCTACCTCAAACCACCGACCGGACGTGTCGGTCACTCATCGATCACGAAAATTCAACACATACAAGCTTCTCAAACGAGTCTTAAAAGACACCTCTCATATCCAGCCCAAATGGGGGGTGAGCCGAAGGGTCCGGACGCGTCCGAAGTATGGGTCCCACGCGGAATCGCCCGGAAACACGGCGTTCTGACGGACATCTCCTACAGTGAGGGCTGTGAACGCCACGTGACGCGGCTTTGGCTCACCACCCAAAGCCAAATTCAACTATTTAAGCCGGCTGATGTCCCGCAACTCTAGCCCATCCACCTTCTTTCTCTCTATCGTCAGCCTGAGCCCATTCACCTCCTCTCTCCCGCTATGGTGCTCTTGCCACGCTCCCCGGTTTCGCCATTGTTCGGAAGAAGATAGCCGGCTACGTAATGCTCACGCCAAAGCGCCGGGACCAGATCAACCAGGAGATCCAGGCAAGACATGCCGCGCGCGTCCCCCGCATCATTGTCGGGCTTTCTTCGGACTTGCGGGAGCCGGAAGAGGAGGAGCAGGCGAAGGAGGAGGGGGAAGAAGAGCAGCAGCCTGCTCCGATGAAGGTGGAGGAGGAGGAGGAGGAGCAGTCGGCTCCAATGAAGGTGGCGGATTCGAAGGTGGATGAGGCGAGCAGCCGAAGCAGGAACTGATATCGACTCGGGGCTTCATCATGGAGGACGCGGAGGATAAGTTCGCCGTCACCCAAGCGGACGAGATGCTGGAGCGCCAAGCCATCATGGAGTCCTGCTTATGTGGAGGCGAACCAACTGTTCGTCTGATAGGAACGGGTGGCGATCGACGCTCTCTTTGACGAGGTCGAAGCAGAGACGGATGCGGAGGCCGGCGAGGAGAAGTCGGGGGAGACATAGGAGCCGGAGCTGCGGGTGCCGTCTATGTAACCGGAGCCGGGCATGGAGATAATAAACATCTCCAACGAGGAGTGGCTACGTAGTACGTAGGTTTTATAGCTTGTATGCTTTTATATAGATTCGAGAATCTAGTATGAGACATGAGGATGCAATTGTGTTAATTTTCTAGTACGAGACGTCAGGATGACATTGTGTTAATTTTAAGAGTGCCCGGTCACTCTCACCGGACACCACCACCGCGGGGGTTTGAGGGTAGATGCTCTCACCGTCACCGGTAGGAAAAGAGCTGAAAGATAAAATATCTCGACTAGGCCACTGCTGTGCTGACTGGGGAGGGCAGCGTGCTCACGCTGGTCGAGGCGAGCCCCGTCGGCTGGGACGTCTGGTCATGCTCATATGAGCATGCCTCTTCACTGCAGTGCATTGCAGGCCTGGAGGGCCAGGCCCTTCACGTAGCTAGCCACGGTTGAGACGACCAAAGAGACGGTGGAGAGGCGGGAAAAAGAAATGAACCTCCCGCCAAGACGAGATTCCACCAAGCCAACGGGACGCGCGATTTTCTGATGAACTAGTACTCCCATGTGTAATGTGTTGTCTATAATAACACGTCCATAATAACACAGACGAAACTGCTCCATGGACGATACTGATATGTAAATCCAGCGTCCTGTGTTGTTTTACTCACTTGCACAAATCAAACCGAAACTTCAAACAAAATTAAGGGCACACTCCCTTCCTGTGGAGGCCAAAGAGAGCGAGCGAGCTGTGAAATGTGAATGATGTGCCAGCTCCACTTTTCGTCCTCTCCTTCTCCGGAGGTGCAGCGCAGAGCAGACCACGGTGCCGTGCAATACAAGGTGTGAAGTGAATAGTACTGAATAGACATCACATGCCCGTATGTATAGGCTAGGCTACTACCTACAGTGCGTGCAAGGGGAAGAGAGAGGAGAGGGGCCCCGAAAGAACCAACGGACACTTGCACTGTGACTTAGACTCTGCGTGTGCCAACGGTCAGAACGCGCCGCGCACGCGTTGATTTGCACGATTGTTTCATCGATGAGATAGTTGCCCAGTCATACCATCCGTCTCGAATGGTCTTTCTTTTTTTCTAAAGTATGCTTACATTCAAGTCATGAATAATACGTACTACAAAGTCTTTAACCCTTATAATTAAGCACACCCTGACACACACGTAATGAATAAAAAAAATAGAGCACCATAACCCAACCAGCAAAACACGAAGATCTCCGGAGTTCTGTATCAACATTCTTAAACCTTGCGAGAAGACTCCTGCAACGCACGAATCTGCAACCGTACCCAAGCAAGTCATCATCTTCAAGAACACCATAATCGCCGCACGCTGCTCCCTATTTTCTTCGCTCTCGTGTCGAAAAGGCAAGGACACATATGTGCATGCAACACGACTACACTAGCCTTCATCATTTGCATGTGCCCCTTCAAGATGGAAGTGAACTAGCCCGGCCATGCAAACCAACCACCCGAGCAAAGTAAGGCATCAATCCAGTAGCAACACAAAAGAAGAAGGAAGAACAACAGCACAAAATCATATCGACGAGGAGGAAGAAGAATCTTCGTCTTCGTCTTCACACAACTACCCCCCATCCGAGGACTAAACCACCCAGTGTTGGTAGACCTCCAAACACCATAGCCCGCGACCTCGACGAGATCCGGGGATCCCCCACCCTGCTGACTTCTAGGCGAAGGCAAGAGCCACGCTTGACCGCCAGCGGAGCCCGGGCAAATTCATTCAGACGTGCCACCGCCACGACAACCTCGGCAATGACTCCCTCAACCCTAACCATACTAAGAACACACCAGACGCATAGATCCAAGGTTCCCCCTTCCTCCCGCCGCCAGAGTGGCCAACGAAGGAAGAGGAAACCAGCGGCGATGCTGGTGGCACGCAAAGGGATCCGCTGCCTCCTGTTCACCTGGCTAACCCTAAACACTAGTAGCATTTTAACATCCGGGGGCACTTAGGTCTTTTCACGTACAATTCTGTGTGTGACACACGGTTTTTGATGTAGTACTAGACTATGAGTGGCCGAGCCAGGTTTATTACAAATGGGTATGCATATTTCAAGATTAGTATTATCCCAATTAATTAGAATGAACTAACATGTTCTAAGAGTGAGACAATATTAAACATGTACACCCATTTTTCTAGAAAAGAAGAAGTTGCACACCCATTTTGTACCGTGGCTCCGTCCATCACTACTATAGTCTCTAAATATATTAAGTTATTATAAGCTTCCAAGTTGAAGCCCTGGGAGAGTTTGGGAATCTTTTTCCTTCACATGAATTCCGTCTGTTATAGGGAAAAAGAAACATTCATCAATATATTAATAACACTGGATGCAACCGGCTAGAGGCCCAAAGGAGGAGACGTCAACCGCCCCGCAGAGACCGGAAAGACGCCACGAGCAGAACGACAACCCAGTTGCGTCGATCCCTATCTTAGTCTTTTATTTCATTTGAAACACTTTCAATTTTGCGTTCGTGATTATCGCCCGTTAGCTCGATCATGTAAAGTTATGAATAAAGGTGTTCTCGCACATCCTTTTCGCAATTTTCTTTTTCATATGAACATACTGACTCTCCCGCGGTAGGTTTTGTGGCAGAGTCTAAAGAGATCCTCCTATTTACCTGACTCGTGGGCTGCATCATAATGTTTGGACCCTCTTGTAGCCGGTTTAGGTGTTGCATCCTAAGATCCTTCAAACAACCTTGGGGACTGCATCAAGGTATAGTGGCCTCCGTTGCAAAATGGCCAAAGGCTTGAGCTCAGACAAAACCGGCTTCCCTCTCTAGTACATGTCTTCCATCAACTCACTCATCGGATGCAAAACAAAAGGTAGGCCATGTCCGCTCGAAGTCCTTGGCTTCCTTTTCCGGTGTGCTGGGATGTCGGAGATAACAATAATGCTCACGCCAGAGCGCCGGGACCAGATCGACCAGGAGATCCGGGTGAGACATGCCGCTCGCATCCCCTGCATCATTGCCGGGCTTTCTCCGGACTCGCCGGAGCCGAAGGAGAAGGAGCAGGCGGAGGAGGAGGAAGAGGAGCAGCAACCTGCTCCAATGAAGGTGGCGGATTCAGAGGAGGATGAGGCAAGTAGCCGGAGCAGGAACTGACGTCGGCTCGGGGCTTCAAGATGGAGGACGCAGAGGATAAGTCTGTCGTCACCCAAGCGCATGAAATGCTGGAGCATCAAGCCATCCTGGAGTCCTGCCTATGTGGAGGCCAACCAACAGTTCATCTGGTAGAAACGGGCGACGATCGACGCCCTCCTCGATGAGGTCGAAGCAGAGACGGATGCGGAGGCCGACGAGGAGAAGTTGGAGGAGACACATGAGCCGGAGCTGCGGCAGCCGTCCATGTAACCGGAGCCAGGCACGAAGATAGTAGACATCTGGCTACGTAGTACAGTAAGTAGGTTTTATAGTTTGCATCCTTTCGTATGAATCTGAGAATCTAGTATAGGATGTCTGGATGGAATTGTGTTAATTTTAGGACCGCGGGCGCTGTAGATGCTCTCACCAGTAGGAAAAAAGTTGAAAGATAAAATACACGTCTCGACTAGGCTGGTGACTGGGGAGGTCACACGCAAGAGACCGCGTGCTAACGCCGGTCGAGGCGAGTGCCCTTGGCGAGCCCCGTGTGTGCAACGGTCAGAACACGCCGCGCTCGCGTTGATGCGCGATTTTTCCATCGACGAGATAGTTGCCCAGCCATACCACCCGTCTCGAATGGCCTTTTTCCTTAAAGTATGCTTATATTCAAATCATGAATAATACTGCAAAGTCTTTAACCCGTATAAACACACCTAACACACACATAATGAACCAGAAAAACATAGACCACCATAACACAACTAGTAAAACTCGAATATCTTCATAGCTTTCTGTCAGCATTCCTAAACCTTGCGAGAAGACTCCTGCAACGCTGAAATCTGCTACCGTACCCAAGCAGGTCATCATCTTCAACCACGGCATAATCGCGGCCACGCTACTCCCTCTTTTCTTCGCTCTCATGTCAAAAAGGCAAGGATACACTTATGCATCATGGCAACAGGTCCTCATCCACGGCATCATCGGTGCTTGATCGGTCGGGCCGTGAAGACGTGGGTATCCCGCCTTATTGGCTTATCATATTATTGGTTACATGGGGGCTTCAGCTGACAAAGCGGAGTTCTGTCGATTAATCCGGCTATCACGCCACAATAAAGCTTGGGAGCTTCACACCCAAGGGGCCAAAGAGAGTCTTGTTGCTATGCACAACTCAAACATAGGCACCCATTGAGCACAACTCACAAAGTTACTTGGGGGCTCTTTGTACAACGCAACAAAGAGTTTGAAAGGACCCTTGTAATTGGGTATCGACCCACGACTTGGAAGCCTGGTGTATTCACCTAAAACCCCGGGTTAACCTGCCTTCATCAAGTAAGCCACTCCTATCCAGGTAATCCTGGCATGACCCGCCGAACGTTTGACAGTTACTCTCATTGAGACCCTGAACTTGTCAAAGTTAAAACGACGATTGGTTAGTTGGAGGCCCATCTTAAAAGGCTTTGTCAAATGGTTTAACTCAGCGGCCTGGCAGCCCACGAAAAGCCTCGAATTTGGGCCTGGCAGCCCTCAAAAAGCCTCGACTACAAGTTTTATTTGCTTTTGCTTTATGCAAAGTTTTATCTCTTTTTTGATCAAGTTCTAAGTTAAACCGGTGTCTCCTGACCTGGCCAGACTATATGTCATTACATCAACCCGGTGTTTCTTAACCAGGTGTGGCCTCCAGTTATCAAGCTGTTAGCACATAATCACTTATAATCCGGTGTTTATTGACCCGGCCTTGCTTTGGACTATAAGTCGCCAGTATATATTTGGATTGCGCCATTGGAATCATGCGCTTATAAATCATTGGGTATATTATTCAAATCTTTAATAGCCAACATGGCTGGATTTTTATTATGGTTATTAATAACCAGTATTATGATTAAGGTTTTCAAAGTTGCTTTAGCGCAAGGGCTATCATATTATCAATGGATATGATTTATTCTACAATTGCAGGAATAGTCCCGAGTTGTTGCAGGCTTACAACCCGGCACTTGGGGGCTACATTATTTAAGTTGAGCGCAAGGGCTATCATATTATCAATGGATATGATTTATTCTACAATTGAAGGAATAGTCCCGAGTTGTTGCAGGCTTACAACCCGGCACTTGGGGGCTACATTATTTAAGTTGAGAACATCAAATATGCAAGTCTCATGTCACTGCAAGCATGCACCTTCACACTTGGGGGCTAATGCAAAGTCATTTTTTGATCATCCTCATCACATTATAATGAGCCGGCCCTTGGGGGCTACCAATTGCTCCTGTCAACAATTCAAGGTATACAAGTCTTAAAACCATTATATTGAAAGGTCCATTGCTCAATTGGTAAAGCACAAGGCTCTTAACCTTGTGGACGTGAATTCAAGCCCCATGATGGGGGTTACATCATATGATGTTATGTTTATTGAAGTATATATCAAAGAACCAGCTCAATATTATCTTACCGAGCCGGCCCTTGGGGGCTACACGTTGCTGTTCAAAGTTTACAAGATTATATTTTCAAAGTCCCTGCTCATTATTTACATAATGACCCGGCACTTGGGGGCTACATAGGTGGAATACTCAATTCTGACTAGTGATTGAGATGAACAACCTAGATTTCTTCAAGATTGTGATATTTATATTGAAGCAAGTCTTAAACTGTTGCTATGCTACCTTCTTAAGACTTGGGGGCTACAAGCGATAGGCATATAAAAGGTATATTTTCAAGCTGGATGTTAACTACAAGTATGACCCGGTGCTATCAATATTTATAAACCGGTGATCTTGGCAATGATAAACCGGCAAGTTCTACATTCTTAAACCGACTGAAGATCAGATGAGTATTTCAAAGACCAATATTTTTGTTAAGCATTGGGAGCTGAGTTAAAGAAGTTATTCTTCACAATATTTCTCTGTGACAAACCAATGTCAGCAAATTGATTATGAAGCTGGCTTATTGACCTGAATTTTCTAGAAGAAGGAAATGACAAGGACTTAAGGATGCTCGGGATCAGTCTAATATGGATAAATCCAAATTAAACTGGGGGCTAATGTCGGGGATATACCCCGCGGTATGACCCGGCCGAGACTTGGTAAACCGGCTGATGGTAAACCGACAGACAGTTAAGACAGATGGCTAAAACAGACGGTAAACCGACGAGTGTTAAACTGGCAGAGTTAAGACAGATGGTAGCACCGACGGATGTTAAACCGACAGACAATGTTAAACCGGCAGACGTTAAGAAGCCCAGGAAAGGAAGTCAAAATAGTTTAAGTCTTAGTTCGAGATGGACTCTACATGTAACCCGCCCCTTCAACTTATATAAGGAGGGTCAGGGCTCCCCAAAGAGGACAAGCGAGAAACAATCTCTAGGGCTAAACACAACTAGAGGAGAGCCGGTTTACGGCGACTCCCTCGTGATGATAATGAGATCTAGCCTCAAATAACATGTAGGGTTTTGCGTTGCGTCTCTCGATTCCGCTCAACCCCTCTCAAGCTACCAAGTAGATGCGTTGGCCTCGCGACTAAGTCCTCACACTAAGGACATCTGACGTGTTAATTCCATGACAGTTAGTGTTTCCTCTTACCTTCCACCCAACTCCCTTCTCCAGCCATCGTTCACAACTATATTTTGTTCCTATTAGTGGTAATGGCTAAATTTCTGCTGGTGAGCAGCTTGGAATTAAAAAAAAATGTTTGGTAATTTTGGCAGGAATACAACTGGTAACCAGCCTTTTTTTCTTTTGAGGGAAACTAACCGGCCTGTTCTTGATAACAGACCGAGTCTGGTATTGTACTCATTTCTTCCTTTTCGATCCTTGGTCGGTGGTAATATTGAAATTGTCATTAGGCGTTTCAGTCCAGTCATTCAGTGTATGTTTTAGCACTCAGTAATTGCTAGTTTGATTTGGTTGAGTGTAGGCAAATGGGCCTCGATTACGAGGATGCGACCCTGTACTCAGATAGGAGTCTCTGCTTTCTCCAAATTGGCAAGGGAGACAAAGCCTTTGCAGATGCTTATACTTGTAGAATGAAGCGCCTTGATTGGCCAAAGGCGTGCTATCGGCAGGGAGCATCTCTAGTGCTGACGAAGGTGAGCTCAGCCCAACTGTTTTTTCTTGAATCATTTTCATGGAAAAACTTTTAACTTCTTATACGTTCTACTTTGTTTGTCCAGGATTATCGAAAGGCTTGTGATGCGCTTTTTGATGGTTTGGAAACGGAACCAGGGAATCTTGAGATTGAGAACGCCTTACGGTGTGCTATATATTCCATTACGTACAACAATTTTACTACACATTGTATGTTATTCATGTTTGCAATGCCACCTACACTAGCAGTCATCAGGGTTTAAAATCTTTCAAACAGTATACCAAGGCCTTGGCCAAGAACCAATTCCCAGTTTAATCCCGTTTCTTTTGCTTTAAACCTTCCAGTAAATTTCCAACTTGTAACATCATTTGGTTAGCAATTACTGTTGAAAACATAAAAAAAAACAGAGATAATTCAAAATGGCATACTCTCAGATCATCAGTCTCTAAATCCGCAACAGTGTTTCCGGTTCCAGGCGGTATTGGGCACCAGTTATACCGCTGTGATCTTGAACCCTGGTTGCCTGGTACTGACGATTGTTGTATAATATGCAGGGAGGCTATGGATTCCTTGAGGATATCTCGTGGCACCAAGAAGACTGTATCGAAGTGCCCATAGGAGCTTTGTTTACCGCCTATCTGCACGCGTTTGCTTGCATTTGCACAATGTTTCTGAGTTTTGTCCATATTGTTTTATATTGTAGATAGAGAAACAATTATGGCCGTATGCATCTATCTGATGCAGAGGCCGGGGAATCCCCTTTTCGAAAAAAAGAAAAAAATGATAGAGAAACAATTAAATTGTAGGTAGGGCAAGTGTGGGCTTTCCGTAGTTGTTGCTGGCACGCGTCGGGTGTGCTTGTCAATGACTTGTGTCTACTGAACGCTGAATTTAATGTAAAATGGTACGACACGCTTAAACAGCTAACCCTTAGGAATTGATGCTTTGATCACATCCTGGTGCATATGCGAGTGCCGTAACAAGACGCAGTTCCCGAATGAAGCTTCATTTTATGATCCCACGCTTGAAGCAGTGCTTGGCATGAAGTCCCAAAATTCCTTGTGCTTTTTATTTTTTTTGGCATGGCCTCTGCAAGACCACTAGAGACGGCAAAATGAATACAGGGCCGTGACTTCCACTTGGGTTTTGTCATTATAAAGGGTCCAATTATATCCCTCAAAAAAATAAAATAAAGGGTCCAATTATAAGTTTGATTGTTTCCATAAGTGCTAGTGTAGGTTAGCCATCTAAGTTTGTCAACCCTTTTTTGTAATTTTTCTTAAGAAGGTCCAAATTATTCTGACAAGTTTACCTTGGGTTTGAATAATTTGAAGTTGCCACAAGGAAGGAAGGAAGCGAGTGTCTAGGAAGGCGAGGGATTATTTGTGCAGAATTTTTACCCCTAATGCGCGAATATGCCGAAATGAAGTGGCCAGGCAAAAAGAATATCGAAGCAAATTAAATTTGAAAGTCCAAGAAAAGGGCTTGAACTAATGTGGATTAACTTTTGCTTTAGGTCCTTTTCAAAAAGAAACTTTTGTTTTAGATCAGGAGATACTTAATTTACATCTCTTCAGAAAAAGAAAATAGAGCAAACAAACTCAATGGCACAGTTGAACAACACACAGTTTTCTCCGAAACCCTCGTGTAGATGCCGATGGAGCATCCAACAATATCCTGCTGTTTGGGTGCTTCCTGCAGCTCCACCACCACAAAGGCCACCCTTTCACACCATCATACCCTCAGAGCTGTAAAAGCACAGCCGAGCCAAAATGTGCTCTTGGACCAGCTAAATCTTGCATTCCTGAAGTTGCTTGGCAGATTCTTTCATTCCCCCGCAAGTTTCTTTGGTCACCGCAGTGGCGGAGCCACCTCCGAGCGACCCTGGGCAGCTGCCCGGGCTTTGTCCAGTAACTCCTGTGAGATTATAGAAGGAGATGGAGATTTAATTATCAGTTTTAGTGGGCAAACGCCCATGAGCCATATCCCTTCGTATTTTGCCCCGGCTCCATGGACTAGCTAGCTCCGCCACTGGGTCACCGCATCGGGCCAAGGGTTAGCGTTTCCCCGGAGCTGATTGGTCTCGGTTGTTGTTCTCTGCACATTGTGTAGTTCAGCTAGGTTCTCTGCGAGTGAATTGCAAAAAACCACCACATTTGGGGCATCCCTTGCGGAAAACCACCAGGTCACTATTTTTTTTGCAAAAATCACCGCGGATTCGGTAAACATTTTGCAAATAGCACTGATAAGGTGATTTGGCACATTTGATCACTTTCTGACAAGTAGGACCAAATTGTAAGGAGCTGACTTGGCAAAGATTGACAGACACACCCCTGCATTATAAAAAGAAAAAGCAATCGGACCCTCCTTCCCCCCTGCCTCGATCCCGTCTGGATCTGGAAGGTCCTGCCTATACTTATAGATCGCCGGCCGAGGCCTCACCCCCACTCCGAGTAGGTGAAGCAAATCCAAATCCAGACTGGAACATGAATCTCTCTGCTGATTGGTGAAGGAATTCCTGAGCCCCCCCGCTCTGCTTTGCTTCGACGAACTCTGATTCCCAGCGAGGGCCAAGCCAAAAGCACTAGCCGGCGGCCGACGAGGGAACGGTTCTGCGGCGAGCTGCTGGGTACGGATCCGGACCCAAGGAGAGAATGGGAGCCGGCACCTTGGGGTCGGGGATCGGGCTATAGTGCCTTGGCGTCGCTCGTGGCGGTCCGAGGCCGCCGGAGTGGACGCGCCCACGCTCGCTGGAGTCACCGCACCGCCGCTCGATTGGCTGACCTGCACTAGTTGCGGCGCCGCCCGTGGTCCTCCCCTTATCCCTCTGGATGAACTGAACTGAACTAGTTGCGGCGCGGCGGCGTGCAGCACGGACGCATCACCGGAGCAAGCAGCGACCAACGACGGTGAGCTCCTCCGCTGCCTGTGCGTGGCGTGGACAGCAGCGCATGAGCGCGAGGCCATGGCCGAGCAACCGCGCGGCGGCGCACGGGCCCGACCCGGCCGGCACCGTCGAGGAGCTCTCCGCAGGGACCTCCTCCACTGCGCGGCCGTCTGTGCCGACGAGGTCGGCCTCGCCGGCACCGTGGACGGCGAGCACCAAGTCGCTCCTGGCAGTGCAAAAGAGGGGTCGATTGCTTTTTCTTTTTAGATGTAAGGGTGGATGTAAGGGTGTGTATGTAAATGTTATAAGTCAGCTCCTTACAATCTGGCCCCATTTGTCAGAAAGTGATCAAATGAGCCAAATCACCTGATCAGTGCGATTTGCAAAATGTTTACCGAATCCGCGGTGATTTTTGCAAAAAATTAGTGACATGGTGGTTTTCCGCAAACGATGCCCCAGATATGGTGGTTTTTTGCAATTCACTCGGTTCTCTGCATATTGTTAATGGTCTAGGAGTATTAGTATTTAAGGTGAGGGGGTTTTTTGAAGAAAGGGATGGCTTGGATGGGTATGTCTAGTAGCATGAGGTGGTATCGGAGAGAGAGAAGAGATTAAAGCTTGCCCTGTTCATCATCATCTTCTCCTTGTGCCATTGCCGGCCGGCGTACGTAGGTGCATCGATGTCATCCTTCTCCGGTGCAATGTCAAGAGCGCCAAGGCCATCAGGTCCTCTTCTATTGCCACATCGCCGTGTAGATCCCTGGCCACCGCCGCGGCAGCGCTGTCCATCAGCAACTTGGAGAACGTGTTCAACAACGCCCACCGGCAGATCGGGCTCGCCCTCTACGGCCTCGTCTAGCTCCAGCCCCTCATCGGCCAACGACCACAAGTAAGGAGGTGGCCATGATGCCGTAGCATGTCGATGGGTAAATGCAAAGCCGATCTGTACAGTTCATGAGCTGGAATTAAAATAGTTAGAAGAGGAACATCAGAGGCACTCGTTGTCTTGCTCACCATAATCTGGGGTTAAAGTTTCAGCAACTCGTTCAATGAAGCAGCTGATTGGACAGCTTGGCGATATGGCATTTCGCCCAGCCGGAGATTTATATCAGACACATTCAGCTCGCGGTAGCGGTACCCATACGGTGAGACATTCCAGGAACCACATTGATAGTTTGAACTTTCCAAAATACAATGACCAAGTGACCAAAGTGCATGATTCCTCGCACAGGTTCAGGTACCGACACATTTTAGTCTAAGTGAGAACACACCATTACAACCAACGAACTATGCTTTCAAGATAAGGTTGGCGATGAGCTCGCTGAGAACAGAGGGGTCAGTTGCAGCTATGTGCTCCCACTCGCTGGTCGCCATGACTCCTCGCAAATCTTTAGTAGACTGGACTTTAAGGAACTCCAAGCAGGCCTCCTTGAGTCCGCTGCCAGACCAAGGATAGATGTCACCGAGCTCAAATCTACGAGCCCACACAGCCTCTCTTCGCACATCAACTTGAGCCGTGGGAGATCATACCTGTCCGCCGCAGCAAGCAAGTGTCGCAGCCACGTAACCTGAGCCGCGGCTTCTCCTTCCGCCTCCATCTTGGGCATTGAGTCAGTGTAGATGAAACTGAGCAAGGCCTTGAACACATTAGGCTCCATGTCTTGAATCTGTATGGCACTGGATGTAGCAATGCCCTCCCTCGCCGGACCAAATAGCTCTGCCATGAAGACGGCAGAACGGGTCGCGACCACACACCGGTGCGCGTCGAACGTCTCGTGGCCGACCTCGAATGTCACGTCGGTGCCCACCTTGGTCACTAAGAGATGGTTCAGGTGCGCGCTTATGTTAGACGGTGGCACCTTCACAAAGGTAGCAGCGGCTTCAGCGATGATGAAGTCACACCGGATAGTGAAAAGATCACCCTTGAGATGTTCTGAGTTCTCAAGGTCCTCTTTTTTTACGAAACGACGGCGACCCGAACCAATACCACGTCTAAAGAAATCAAATGCGTCGGTTGCGCGGATGCGTGCAAGCTCTTGCATGTGAACCCGACGGACCAAACTAAACTGCCGATGCACCTTCACCGGCTGCGCAACATCCTCATCAAGGACAAGATAAACAGAGATAAAACCGGCGTCCTCCAAACGGGCACCATTGGGATAGAACTTCAAGGCCCATCGATAGCCTCCAGTGGTGAAGGAGCGGCCCGTGACGTGAACTCCCGTGGGCATATCCTAAAGGGCTTGTTCGGTTGCAATAAAATTGAAGGGGAATGAAGTGGATTGGGGTGGATTAAATCCCAGACAAGTCAAAATCTTATCCAATCCCCTCCAAACCTCTTCAATCCCCTCCAGGAGAGGTTTAACCGAACAAGGCCTAACGCGGGAGTAATCTTGGACCACAAGCTGGTGATACCACCAGCCGTCGCTGCCGCTGCCGGCCGTGCCGGAGTAGGTGTCCGGCACCCCGGAAGGTGGCTGCACAAGCCTGCCATCGGCAACAAGGGATACCCCGGCGGACGACATGATTCCTGCGATCTTAGATCTTCTTGTGGGCTAGCACGATCTTGTGGGCGATGTGGAGCGGCAGGGGTGGGGTTGGTGAGCGAGCGGCAGGGGAAGACGTAGCAAGGGGAGGGGTGTGGTCTACGGTGAGGCGGCGCCGGGGAGTGATCGACGGCGAGGCGGCATTGGGGACGGCGGCGGTGCGGGAGGCGTGAGTGAGATTTGGAAGACTAGGGGTTTGGCGTTGGGGATGACGAGCAGAGGCTACGATAGATTAGGAACGGGGCGCGGCCCAGGAAAAATCCGCGCGGTGGGCTGAAAAATTTCAGCGTGGCTGCACTGCTACATTTCCAGATTCCCAGAAGGCCAGCCGTGTTTGATCTCAATGCAACATTATTTTCTTCCAGTGAAAACTTTGTATATTACTCGAGCAGTCAGCAACTCAAAAATTCCACAAAGATAAAAATCTAGTGCCCCTCTTCGGAAGCACAGATCTCTACAAGCATGCATGAACTGCTAGAGATGAGCAGATATGAGAGGCAATTCAATTTTGCCTCATGTATGAATATGCCTACTACTGAATCAGAAGAACTGGAACTTACAATACAAGATACTGAATCAGAAGCAAACTCTATGCTATTCCTCAATCAAAACGTTTTGCAGGAGTATCAAGACAGGCTCCCATTCAATTCAATATCATTTGCATAATATAATCTGTTACTCAGAGTAATGATATGATAGTGAGATAGATGACGGCGTTCAAGAACAGGCGCCGGCCGGCCCTCCCCTTCCATGGGCGGCTGCAAGCCCTGCTCCTTGAACTCGTCGTTGCAGGTCACAGGTGCGTCGGTGGTGGCGGTCATCTTCGTCTTGGCGTCATCATGCCTCCTATCCTCAATGGCGGCGATGGAGTCGTCGAGGTCGACCATGGCGTCATGGAACACCTTCATGCAGGCGTTGAGGCAGGACCACCTTGTCGACCCCATCACCTCCTTGCCCCGGAGTGTTGCCATGCCGGAGTCCATGCCCGCCACCCCCACCCCGGCCCGCATCAGCTTGGCCGAGATGGGCGCGAGCCCGTGTAGTCCCAATCTTTTACTCCCTCTGTCCCAAAAGTCGAGTCACTTATTTTGGGAAGAGGGAGTATTTTTTTTTAACAGCTTTGCTAAAGCACCCGTGTAGTCCCAATCTTCATTGCAAAACACCGAGTCAAGCTTGCAAAGGGTGGGATAGGGTCTTTCGTACTCCAAGTGAATCTCCGGTTCTATGGTGGGATCTCTTTTAGCTCACAGGAGGTGATGGCGGCCCGGAAACTATACATTGGTTATCCTTCTATTAACATTCCTCTTTTTTTTTCCTCTCGTGTCCGGTAAATTTGGTTGAAATTGCCTAAAACGATCCATTTTGTTCCACTTGGTGGCTTGTGTGATATAAGCTCACTGAAAAAGATTGTTTTTCCACGCATTGGCCGTTGGCCCATGTATAAACCATGGTAATGTTGAAGAAGTTTTGGTTTGCCCTCTCAAGAACCATTGCGGAGAGATAGAACTCGGAGAAGCTCAAGTCAGAGACATCCACGATGGAGTCGTCCCAAAGAAGGTGGATGCATCCGTGTGTGCCGATGGCTGGTATTTGGGCACAATGTCGTAGGCTCGTAGCCGGTGACCACCCAAAAACGCAGCCGTGAACTGATCAACATTTCCAAGTTTCATCTCCTGGAGACAGACTATAGCTAGCAGGTTGTTGCTGCAATGGTTTCATGTAATGAGGTAAATTCATTGGTTGTTCTATCATAAACGAACCAACAGAAGAACAGGGACAACCATGCCACATCCCCTGCTTCTACAACCTAATTAAGAACAAGGATTTCCTCCCGCTTTAGATTATAAAGCAAACATCCGATACATCCAGCTCGCTGGGGCCGCAGCACAGATAAGCCCAAAAAAAAAACAAAAGAAAATGAAAGAGAAATAAATGCCGACACCGGCAGATCAACGAAGAAAGGAAGACCGGCAACCGCTGCACCCTCCGACGAAGTACCACCGCGCTCCCAGCATCTCGAAGCGCCTCGCACCAAGCAGTACCTTCAAGAAGGAATGCGCCACCGCCTCCGCTGTTGCTCGAACAAGTTCTAGGGTACGCGAGGGATGATGGGGAAGGGATATATCCGATGCCCCTCAGGAAGGTCCGATGGCGCCCGCAAACGTCACCGCGTCGGTGCCGGACAAGCCGACAAGGATTTCTCCCGATCCACAACCACCACCATCGCCCCAGGCACTTCGAGGTGCACCACCCCGACAGCCGCCCACCAGCCTGTGCCACCATGGTTACCGGACAACCCCACCGCCTCACTGGAGCTGCGAACACGGGGCCTAGATCAGTCAAGGAGACCCCGGCCACGGGAGCGACCACAACTCGACCGGGGGGAGGGGACAACCTCCACCGCCGCAGCGGAGCCGACCGGACGCGGCGACGAGGACTTGCCGGGCCTCGATCGCCCGGCCAGGTCTACTTGGACCCAGAGAATCCTGTCGCCAGGCTCCACTACAACCTAATTTAATTGATCGTTGGTTTGTGCTAACATAGGAAACTAGCAAAGCACCATACAAGCTTAGGCAGCAGCCCACTGGCTCTGGCCCTTCAATATCCATGGGCCATGGCGCCTTGGCCACCATGCTCAATCAGAGCTTCTTCAACCACTGTGGCTTGGACATCATCCAACGTGAAGAGAGCCCTGAGCTCGGCGATGGTGTGGTCTGGGAGCTCTTCCTCAAAAGCACCCAGAGCCTCCTCGGTGATGTCTTGGCCATTCTGCATGTGAACACCGATCACTCACACACACGCGCGAGAGAGAGCTCGGGGACAGTAGTTTTGCGTTGCGAACACTTGCAACTTTTCTGTATTCAATCTTCACCTCTTATTCTGTTACACAAGAGAAACGAGGCCACTAACAGCCCGAGAAAACAGCCTCGCCGAGCCACAACGATCGCGCCATCCCACGATCCAGTTCGTGCGGGGTGTGGACTACTTCAAAAAAAAACTTCCTAGCAAACTTATCTACTCAGCTATCTAAGCAACATTTATTCTCTTGCTAAGACTAAACTGACGAACACACAAGGTTTAAGCCCACAATCACTCCCTAAGCCTTGTGTGCCTCGTTGAGTTCCACCATCCCGATCTTCATGCGCTGCTCCTGAAGCTTGACTCGCCCGAGTGCCTTGGTGAGCAGGTCGGCAAGTTGATCTCCGAACCGAACGAACTCGATCAGAATCTTCCCATTCTCCACGCACTCCCGGATAAAATGATACCTGATCTCAATGTGTTTGCTCCGGTCGTGGTAAACAGGGTTCTTACTTAGTGAGATGGCCGACTTGTTGTCGAGTTGAGCACCGCCGCCTTCAGTTCTTCGTCCTTTATCTCTCCCAGTAGCCGTGTGAGCCATATACCTTGGCATGCCGCCGTGGTGGCGGCCATGTACTCCGACTCGCATGAGGAGAGGGCCACAACCCTCTGCTTCTGCGATTGCCAGCTGACCAAGTTGCTGCCAAGGAAGAAGGCGACGCCGGTGGTGCTCCTGCGGTTGTCCACATCGCCGCCCAGATCGCTGTCGCTGTAGCCGATCAGGGGCGCATCGTGGTCACCGCGCGTGTACCGCACTCCCCAGTGCAGAGTCCCGGGCACGTAGCGCAGAACATGCTTCATTGCCGCCATGTGCTCCATCGTGGGTTCCTGCATGAACCACGAGACGTACCCGACGGAGAAGGCAAGATCCGTCCTGGTGTGGACGAGGTAGCGGAGCATGCCCACGATGCTCCTGTATTCGGTGACGTCCACAGGCTGCGCCGAGCTCACCCTGCTCAGCTTGAGGCGCGGCTCCATGGGCGTGTGACTAGGATTGCAGCCCGTCATGTCCGCCTTGTCGAGGATCTTGGCAGCGTACGCGGCCTGACCAAGGTCGATACCGCCGTTGTGCTGCCTCACCTCGATCCCAAGGTAGTAATGGAGCTGTCCCAGGTCGCTCATGTCGAAGAGTGCTTGCATCTCCTTCTTGAAGCCATCGATCTCCTCCTCGTCCGAGCCGGTGATGATCAGATCATCGACGTAGACGCCGACGACCAGGCGCGAGGATGCAGTGCCCCTGGCGTACACGGCGTGCTCGGACGGGCACCTGCTGAACCCGAGCGAGCCCATAGTCGCATCCAGCTTGGCATTCCATGCCCGCGGGGCTTGTTTCAGCCCGTACAGGGCTTTCCTGAGCTTGAGCACCTTCGATTCCTCGCCGGCGGCCGTGAACCCCGGCGGCTGCACCACGTAGACCTCCTCTTCTAGCTCCCCGTTGAGGAAAGCGGACTTGACGTCCATGTGGTGCACTGTCCAGTTCGCGCGCGCGGCGAGAGCGAGCAGGAGGCGAACGGACTCGAGCCTGGCCACAGGCGCGAATACTTCATCGTAGTCGATGCCGTGCTTCTGGACGTATCCTTTCGCCACCAGTCTCGCCTTGTACTTCACCACCGCGCCATGGGCATCTTTCTTGGTTTTGAATACCCACTTGAGGCCGATCGGTCGGTGACCAGCGGGCAGGTCCATGAGCTCCCAGGTCTGGTTTGCCTCGATGGACTTCATCTCCTCCATCATCGCGCGCTGCCAGCACGTTTCGCTCGCTGCTTCCTCAAACGAACCGGGCTCCTCGCCCAGCGCGAGATGCAGCTCATCGATGAGCTCGTCGTCGTCGATCTCGCCGTCAGCATCGTCGCCCTCCTCCAGCCCTGGGAAAGGTGCGTTCCGAGCCGCCTTCTCAGGCGTGTCCATGTACCGAGGGTTGGGGAGGAAGATGCCGTCCTTGCCGCATGTCGTCATTGGGTGCACCGGCACGATGTTGCCGGTCGTGCGCGCTGGAGCCGGCGCAGTGGAAGTCGCAGCACTGGTTCCACCCGTCGCACTGGTCAAGGCCGCCGCTGGGGAGTCTTCCCCCCCCCCCCCGCGGGTGCTGTTGTCGTGGATGGCGTCCTTGCAGGGTACGCCGACTGAGCCGATGATCGCGCAGCATCGGGAGACGAAGAAGAGCCTGCCGCAGGTGGCGAACCGCCAGAGAGAATTGACATGGGCTCAATCACAAAGCTCATACCTGCCTGGTCCGTGCCACTCTTCTCCCAGTCCCAAGCTCGCGTCTCGTCGAAAACGACATCGCGAGAGACGTGAACGCGCTTCCCCACCGGGTCGTAGAGCCGGTACGCCTTGCTTCCAGGTTCGTACCCGAACATCACCATGGCCTTGCTCCTGTCTTCAAGCTTGGAGAGGTGTGGACGCGTGTTCTTGACGTGCGCCATGCTCTCGAACACGCGCAGCAAATCGACGGAGGGCTTCCTGCCGTGCCAGGCCTCGAATGGCGTCCTCCCCGGCACGCTCCTGGAGTACGCTCGGTTGAGCACGAAGACGGCCGTGGACACGGCCTCACCCCAGAAATGCGACGGCACTCCCATCGCTTTGAGCATGCACCGGGCCGTCCCGACGACGGTTTGGTTGCGTCTCTCCACCATGCCATTCTGCTGGGGCGAGTATGGCGCGGTGAGGTGTCTCTGGACTCCAAGATGGGCAAGGTGTGCACTGAAGTCGCCGGAGTTGAACTCCCCGCCTCGGTCAGAGCGGAACGTGCGCAGCTTCCGCCCTGACTCGCGCTCTGCGAGTGCCTGAAAACACTGGATCGCCTCGGCGGCCTCGTCCTTGCTCCGGAGCAGGTAGAGCCACATGAACCTGCTGCGATCATCCACGAGCAGAAGAAAGTATCGCTTGCCGCCCGGTGTGGGCGGCGAGATCGGCCCGCAAAGGTCACCGTGTACGAGCTCAAGCGGCTCAGTGGCACGGTAATTCGCTTGCTGAGGGAATGGCGCTCGCCGCTGCTTGCCCACTAGGCAGGCGTCGCAAACCTGCTCGGAGTGGTGGAAGGGAGGCATGCCCTTGACCATGTTCTGACGCGCCAGCCTCTCGAACCCGTCGAGGTGCTGGTGCCCGAAACGCGCGTGCCAGCGCCAGCCTCGTCGTCGGAGTGTGCAGCGAGGCAGACGGGGTTGGCGAGCTGGAGGCGGGCGATGTAGAGCCTGTTGCGGGATCGCGGCACTCTGGCCAGGACGCGGTGCTGGCGATCCTGCACCGTCATGACACCGGCTTCGACGTGCGGGGGGCAGCCGTTCTCGTCGAGCTGCCCGATGGACACGATGTTGCTCTTGAGCCGTGGGATCCAGTACACGTTGGAGAGTGCACGGTGACCCTCGTCGGCTGCGGCGAACAGAACGGTGCCCCGCCCCTGAATGGGCACGAGTGAGCCGTCTCCAAACCTGACCAAGCCGCGAACGCCCTTGTCCAGCTCGGCGAACGCCGTCTCATTGCCGGTCATCTGGTTCGACGCGCCCGTGTCGAGGTACCAGGCCGCGTCATGATCTTCGGGAGCGCAGCGAAGCTCCACGCGTGCGCGTGATTCGTTCAGGAAGACGACCTCCTTGCCTGCTGAAGCACACGGAGCGACAGCTGCCGTTGTCAGGGAGGCCTCCTCGATCATCAGCAGGCCCGGATCGTCGTCCTCGCCTGCTTGGCCTTGTGCAAGGAGGGCCTGTTCCTCCTCGCGTTTCTTCTTGCGACAGTCACGAACCCAGTGGCCCTCATTGCCGCAGTAGTGACATTTGTCATGATCAGCGTCGCCACCGGCGTTCTTCCCACCACCGGAGTCAGTGCCGGCTGGAGACTTGCCCTTTCCGCCGCGTCCACCACCGCGGCCGCGACCGCGCCCACGCCCTCGCCCGCGCGTCTGTGCGCCCGACGAGTTGCTGCTGCTGCCGCCGCTGTTCGCCGTACGTTTCTCGTACGCGCGCCAGTCCTCCAGGGTCATCAGAAGGCGGCCGGCGTCCTCGCCTCCGCCGTCCTGGTCCAGTTGCTCCTCTGCCACCTTGAGTCGTCCGGTGAGCTCCTCCACCGACAAAGTGTCGAGGTCGACCATCGTCTCGATGGAGAGTGCCACCTGGGCGTACTTGCGAGGCACAACACGAAGGAATTTACGTACCACTCGCGCATCGCCGACGGGATCGCCATGGATGGACAGGTTGTTGACGAGCCCGGTGAGCCTCATCGCAAAGTCGTCGACGTTCTCGCCGGGCTTGAAACGGATGTCCTCGAATTCCCGGCGGAGGCCCTGGGCCTTGGCCTCGCGCACAGCGGCAGATCCCATCCGCATGGTCTTGACGGCGTCCCAGGCCTGCTTCGCCGTCTCCTTCGTGGAGAGGACCGCAAGCATCTCCTCGGGCACCGCCCGGAGGACGGCCTCCAGGGCGGTACGGTCGTCGTGGTAGTCGGTGGTTCCCGTGGTGACGGCGTCCCACAGCCCCCGTGTCTGCAGGATGGCCTTCATCAGGAGAGACCAGCTGCCGTAGTTGCTCCGGGTCAGTGTTGGGAACACCGTTGGGAGGGCCACCTCACGTCTCTGCACCACCGGCGCGGCGATCTCGCGCCCGCGGATGGTGCGGCTGTGCCTAGCTCTCGGAGACCGCGACAGCGTGCGCCCGCGCGTCGGCGACGGAGTCCGGGACCCGACATCGGAGTCCTTCTGCGACCCATCGCCGGAGCCCTTCCGGGGCCCCTTGCTTCCCGCCATGACCACCGGATCGTACTAGCGGCTCTGATGCCAATTGTGAACACCGATCACTCACACACACGCGCGAGAGAGAGCTCGGGGACAGTAGTTTTGCGTTGTGAACACTTGCAACTTTTCTGTATTCAATCTTCACCTCTTATTCTGTTACAGAAGAGAAACGAGGCCACTAAGAGCCCGAGAAAACAGCCTCGCCGAGCCACAACGATCGCGCCATCCCACGATCCAGTTCGTGCGGGGTGTGGACTACTTCAAAAAAAAACTTCCTAACAAACTTATCTACTCAGCTATCTAAGCAACATTTATTCTCTTGCTAAGACTAAACTGACGAACACACAAGGTTTAAGCCCACACTGCACGGTGCCCATGTTACGGCATAATAACTACTTGGCCTCATTGGCCACTAGAAGCTTCTTTCCCCTTATTAGAAATAAGCTACGGTTGGGCTCAGTGTGCGTGCTTGCGTGCGGTAACCGTGTCGGGCGCCGGTCTGTGGCCGCGTCCGGACCGTGGCAAGTGTGTGTGTGTACGCGCGGGTGTGCACTCGTTGCGTAGAAGCAGTGGCAGGCTGTTGGCGAATTGGTCAGGGTGATCGAGTCGATCGGTTGCGGGCTCACCGCGACCCGCACGCGTCATGGGTGCGGCCAGAGCAGGCCCGATCGAGCGCTTGAGTGGGTGGAGGCGTGGGGATCGTGCCCAGCGCTGGCCCAGGGTATAAGAGTATAAGACATGTGTGGAGTTCGTTGTAATGGCCGTGGGTTGGAGTTTGAGCTTCGGGAAAAAGCTGTTTGTGCAGCGGGCATTCGTCGCCGGAAATCCACCGTGTTCTGTGTCCTCTCCTTCTCCCTTCTTCCTCCTCGGTTCGTGCCAGAGAGAGGTGACAGAGAGAGCGAGGGCGAGCTAGGGTTAGGTCTAGAACCCAACATCCCTTTTGCTGGACTCGCGCGCTAGTGCGACAGAGAGAGAACCGGTTGGTGGCATCAACCGTCACACCAGCGCCACTGTCTTGCAACGGTTCGCCGGAGGGCGTGGAGGCGACGACTATGCCGTGGCCAGCAGAGCAGAGGATGTGCCCTTGGTGCCAACAGTGGCCAAGGTATAGCCACCTGACCTCAGGCAAGGTCATGTCCTCGTTTGCGTCCTGCCGTTGGTGCCGCCGGCGGTCATCACGGACGTTATCACTCTGACTCTGACAACTTTGAACTACCGAATATCGGCAGAGTATATAATTTCGACAGGGATAGGAAGGCGACACGTAACCTGCCTATGTCAATGCAAGTCCTGTTGTTTGGCACTAGTTTGTAAACCCATACGAACCATTCACTAAGTACTCCCTCCGTTCCAAATTATTCGTCGTGATTTTAGTTCAAATTTGAACTAAAATCACGACAAGTAATTTGGAATGGAGGGAGTACATGACAGAGAAACACAGAGGATATTCAAAATTAAAAAAAAACTGAGATGTATGTTACTCTTATATACTATAGCCAATTGGCCTAATGTAACTGCTATGCGTCAATCACCTCACAAACTGTAATTTTTAGTGTTCCAAGTAGAACATGTGCAGGTAACTGAAATAATGTGACATGTTCTTTGCAGTGTCTGCCACATGCTATATTCGCAACACTAGGTGAGAAAATGCTCACCGTCTTCGACCGATGCAGGAGCTGCCATTGTGGATCATATGGTGGATGGAGCAGTTGCTCAAGACAAATTGTTTGAGAGATTATATCAACACCATGTTCGCACATGAACACGTCACCGTGTACCTTCAACGTCGAGGGTGATGCACCGCAGCTCATGCCGAAGGAGACCCACCCGGAAGCGCGGTACGCAAGCAATCCGGCGGGTGCTTTTCAGGACCCGAAATCCCACGCGCCCGGAGGGACCCCGTCTGGACGTGCGGCGGCTATGGGCTGCCCTAGGTCGATTCGCTCGCCCCTAGGACCTCGAGGATCATTGCCCTTCAACACGAAGAACGAACGAAGAACGAGAGAGAAAGAACAAGGGAGAGATGTAAAAACTAGGGTAAAGTAGTATATTGATTTGTTGATTGTGTGTTGTTATTCAATCGGCCGTCACCTCTTACATATATATGAGGCGGCTGGACTTTTCGTACAAGAAAAGGACTCAAATCCCGTCCAAAACATCAAAAGATAACCTAACTCGGACTATGAGGGCCGGAACTTCCGGTCAGCCCGAAACTTCCGGGCTAAAATTATATCAAGTTGCCCTCTTGCACAGCTCCTACAGGTCGCATATGGATTCGGATCGCAATGGTCCCAAAAGCAAAGTTGAACTAGCTAGTTGATTAAATTAGATTTTTTTGTTAGGTTAGATTTTTTTTGTTAGATTACATGTGTAGTAATTAATTTGTTCATATTATGTTAGATTTTTTTGTTAGATTAATTAGATTTTTTTTGTTAGATTAGATATGTGTAGTAATTATTTTGTTCATATTATGTTAGATTTTTTTTTCTGTTAATAGATTTTTTTGGTGATATTATTATTGAATATGCATATTTGATGATATTATTGTTAATAGATTTTTTTGGTGATATTTAGATTGTGTAATTAATTTTGTTCATAGAATTTTAATGATTTTTTTGTTCATAGTATTTAGAAAAAGGAAAAAAATAAGAAGTAGTTTATATATAGTTGAACTAGCTAGTTGATTTAATAAACTAATTTATTTTACTATATATAGAAGTAGTTTGTTTTTAGTAAGTACTACTTATTTATTTATAGTAAGTGCTTAGTAGTTGAACTACATAGTTGATTTAATTAATAAAACTACTTTTATTTAACTATATATAGAAGTAGTTCCCGCGTCGACATCGACGATGCCTATCCCGCATCCTCGTCATCGTCGACTCGGCGGTGGAGGCCTGCTTGATCAGGGCCATGTTCGGGACTGGGCTCCGCCGGGTTGGTATTGGGAGGTGCTACCTTCCGGGGGACGCAGGTTGGTGAGAAGGCAGCCCGTTGTTGACCCGATCCTTGTTTGGTGGCGGTCGCGTGGGCCAGTGACGGTGGTGAGGCATCCGGACACCGCGGAGGTGGTACGTCACTGTGTCAGCGAGGAGGACGAGCACGTCCGTCGCTACATGGTTGCATTGGAGGGGAGGTTCGACAATACCTGGCAGGTTCTTCAGGGATCTCACTGGAGCTATGATCCTATGATGGTTCCTTATCTTTGGGTGTCCACCACCCGCATCGATACCCGTCGGGAGCTACGGTTCTAGTTGTATTAGTGATAATATTCGACGATGTATGGACACCAAGAGATGATGTACTTTTGCTTATAATTATTGAATGCATGCTAATTTGAATACTATACTTTATTTTATGATTTGGTTTTGCTTATTTTATGATTTGGTTTTGCTTATTGAATGCTCATATTGGATAATTTCTCCTTCATTCCCGTGTGCTAGACAATTTGATATAATTAATAATGCATTCTGGAATGAAAGGAGGAGCTACGTACATCGATCATCGATAGTCAACCCGTGATTAATAATAATGATCTAGTTTAATATTTGAATTATGAACGTATAGGTCGGAAATGTCGTACTCATCGGACGACGAAAACCGCCCGGGGGAGTGCGACTGGTGCCACGACGACCGAGGTATCTGCGACAGGTTCATTGTGCTGGACGAAGATCGGCGCTTCAGCATTAAGCTCGAGGAGACCTTCGATGTTCATACGGTACGCAACCGACGATAATAGTTTTTTTCGTAATTACTCATGACTTCAACTATTTTAATCATGACAATATTTTTCATCTTTTCCAATTCGACTAGCTTATCCCATGCTTTGCAAGACGCTATGTCTTGGAGAGGATGGGTTTTGAAGACCATGAAAGTTTCGAAACCAAAAAAATTATCCTAAGTACCCATCATGGTGTGGATTTTCAAGTAAAGCTGTACAATGCTCAGAGTGTAACCCATTTTGGTTGCAAAAATTGGGAAGCACTTTGCAAGATGTATGGTTTTGATGAGGGTATGCTTGTTACCATGGATCTTGGTGATCCTACAATCGAGCAAGAGAGACCTACGATTTTCGTCCTTGTGGATACACCTCCAATTCTTCCCCCATGTGAGCTTAACATAGTTATTAAGTAATTTATATTGTTTATTTGAAAATAGTTGACAACTTATTCTCCATTGACAGCTTATTTTCATTCTTCAAAGAATGTGCGGAAGATGGTAGACAGAACCTACTACACCGAAGGCTCCGAACTAACTTATCAGGAGAAAAATCATCTGGTCGGATTTTGTACTGATCTTAAGAATTACAATGTCTACAATCGAACTCCTCAACATTATGGTCAATACGTGCCACTAGTGCACGTGTTGAACTACGGTAACTACCATGGAGATACCCTGGTATGATTTTTTACTATTACAACATTCGTGCATCTTTTTGCACACTTCTAAAACTAGTACATCATATCATTGCTAACTACGAAGTTATTACTATGTTTTTCAACAGATAATCCCAAATGATTGTGTCCCTCATCTGATGTATACACGGGGTAGCCTTCATGTTTTGAACATACAACCAGGTCGTCCTACGAATCTCAACTGTCCATACCGGGTTTCTAAAAGAAGTGGAGACATGACAATCAAAGAATAGAAAAAATGTATGGACAGTCGTAAGGAGCTTCTTGGAAGCAACATTGAGCGAAGGGCAAAAATTGGAGATAGGATGATCGCCATTCTTCATAATGGAGAGTCAGGGTCTATATTGTTTTATGCTATTTTACCTTAAGGGTGTTTAGGTCCTACCTGATACTGATGATCATGTGCTAAGAACAATTATGTAGGGTTGGGTTCGATGACTATGAGGATGATGATCATATGACTTATTATTAATAATGAGTGGAAGTTGTATATGATGATGCATGATTAGTAGGACTTGTTATTATATATATATGATGATGTATGATGCAAGCATGCATGAGCATTTTATATCTGCGGGTGCAATGAACATAGCAGCAGCGTTGATAAACCAAGGACGAAGATATAAAAGAGGACACTTCTCTCTATTAGCTAGCTATAACAACCTAAAAATAACCCCTAAAGCAGCCACTTTTGAAAAAAAATGACTTTTGGTCCCGGTTGGAGCCACCAACCGGGACCAAAGGCCCCCTGACTGGGGTGGGCGCACAGGGCCACGTGGAGGCACATTGGTCCCGGTTCTGGTTTGAACCGGGACTAATGGGTGGAGGTATTAGTAACGACCTATTAGTCCCGGTTCATGAACCGGGACTAAAGGCCCTTACGAACCGGGACTAATGGGTGGTTTTCTACTAGTGGTCTTCATTCCAATCTTGCTACATTGATCCTCCATCCCTGCTTGGCAATGAACACTTCATTTGCTGCCTGTTCTAGCACCCTTGCTCCCAGCTCCAACGTTTTTCTTGACGACTCCTTTATCTGCATAATGGACCAGTCAGTTAACCACGTGCACATCAGTTTGACAATATATAAAGGATCATTTATCCTTTTATTTTCAAAGACAATTGCATTCCTGCTTTTCCAAATTGCCCAAAGCAGGGCTGAAATCCCCACCAGAACCAGTTTCTTATCATCTTTATTAAATTTCCTAATCCATTCCCCGAAACAGTCTGTTACATTTGATGGAACAGTTTTAAATCCACACACACATCTAACTAAACTCCATAACAATGAAGCAACCGAGCAGGAAAAGAATAAATGATCAATTGATTCATCTTTCCCACACAGAACACATCCTTTCCCACCCTTCCAGCCTTTCCTAAGCAGCACATCTTTAGTTAGGATGCCTTTTTTATTAATCAATCATAAAAACACTTTCAGTTTTGCAGGCACCTTGGTCTTCCATAAGTATTTCTGTGGGAATTTTATCCCAACAGTTATCAGTTTTCTATATAAGGACCCCACAGAAAACTTATGATCAGCAGTGAGGGTCCAGAGAACTTTGTCTGCCCCTCCCTGCATTTGAATTTCCTCACATCTTTTTTTGAGACAGTTCCAAAGCCCAAAGTCTCCCCATGCAAGGTCCTTCTAAATTTAAACCCATGCCACCCTTTCTGTATGGCCTCTTCCACAGTAATGTTGTGGTCAAAGCATATATCATATAGTCTAGGGTAAGCCTCCCTCAAAGGTTTATCATCAACCCATGAATCTTCCCAAAACCTAGTATTTCTCCCATCTCCCACTTTTTTCTTAACAAATTTGTAGAAAATTTCTTTAATTTTAAGCAAGTTAGCCCAAAATTGGGAATTCCTAGGCTTCTTGCTTACTAGAGCCAAACAACCCCCTTTTCTATATTTTTCATCCAAAATATCCTGCCACAGACCTTTCTCATTCTCCATTTTCCAAAACCACTTAGCAAGAAGTGCAATATTCATTATTTTCAGATTCAGTATCCCTAAACCACCCATGTCTTTAGGTAGACAACAATCTTTCCAATTCACTAGGTGGTATTTTTTGACATTCTCATCTTCTTGCCATACCAATCTGGATCTAAAAAAAATCAGCTTTCTTTATGATCCCTTTAGGCACAGCATAGAAGGACATGGACTCCCACACAATAAGCTGGCAAGTCGTGTTTTGGTGTTCATCGCTTAATTAGATGTTAATTGTCCGCCATTGTATGTCTGTTACATGTTGGTTTGGAAAATTTACATGTCTGTTACAGCACAAGTTTTGGTGTTTTTCGCTTAATTATATGCAAATTGCCCGCTATTGTATGTCTGTTACATGCTGGTTTGGACATTTCTAATGCCTGATGAAACTGATAATTTTCTTCCTGAATCATGATTTGTTGATTCCATCATTCAGTAGAGAAGAAAGCATGCGACGGTTATGAACTTGTTCATCCTCATGCCATGATTAGAGAAGAGATCAGGCCATTCTGCAATGCACAAAAAAAAAATCTAGTTTCAAACTAGGTGGTGGTGTGTTTCAAGTTTTTTTAAATTTTCTGCATTGCAAGAATTTTGGTATTTTTGTGAGGTGAAATTGGGTGAGTGAGAAAATACTATGATATGTGAATGTAGCAATGTAGCTTTTAGATAGCTGCACGAGGACCCGCTGAGAGCGCTTAGTTTTTTCTTCCTGTGCATATGTGCATCCATCGAAGTGGATCAATTTCTAGCAATGGATATTATGAGTGTCAGTGTTTCCTCATACCAATTGTTTTGAGCAATTAAATTGGTAAGTGTCTACAACAGGTTCTTCGGCAAGTCGAGTTGATGGTGTAATCAGATGTTTTGTTCCTCAAAATCTGATTGTTTTAATTAGAGTGAGGTCTAAGAAACAAAATACATGAATTTTAAATTCAGAGCTAGCTACCATGCTTAATGGTTTTCTATGCCCTTGCGTATTTTTCATTTGAATCTTGCAGACAATAATAATACTCTGGGGGACA